>NC_143046.1:14947500-14970000 GCF_057628025.1 Oncorhynchus mykiss | reverse complement strand
TGTTGGGTTTATGTCCTGTCTAGTTGTGTTGGGTCTCTGTTCTGTCTAGTTGTGTTGGGTCTCTGTCCTGTCTAGTTGTGTTGGTTCTATGTTCTGTCTAGTTGTGTTGGGTCTATGTTCTGTCTAGTTGTGTTGGGTTTATGTTCTGTCTAGTTGTGTTGGGTCTCTGTTCTGTCTAGTTGTGTTGGGTCTCTGTTCTGTCTTGTTGTCTTGGGTCTCTGTCCTGTCTAGTTGTGTTGGGTCTATGTCCTGTCTAGTTGTGTTGGGTCTCTGTTCTGTCTAGTTGTGTTGGGTTTATGTCCTGTCTAGTTGTGTTGGTTCTCTGTTCTGTCTTGTTGTGTTGGGTCTCTGTCCTGTCTAGTTGTGTTGGTTCTATGTTCTGTCTAGTTGTGTTGGGTCTATGTTCTGTCTAGTTGTGTTGGGTTTATGTTCTGTCTTGTTGTGTTGGGTTTATGTTCTGTCTAGTTGTGTTGGGTTTATGTCCTGTCTAGTTGTGTTGGTTCTATGTTCTGTCTAGTTGTGTTGGTTCTATGTTCTGTCTAGTTGTGTTGGTTCTATGTTCTGTCTAGTTGTGTTGGGTCTATGTTCTGTCTAGTTGTGTTGGGTCTATGTTCTGTCTAGTTGTGTTGGGTCTCTGTTCTGTCTAGTTGTGTTGGGTCTCTGTTCTGTCTAGTTGTGTTGGGTTTATGTCCTGTCTAGTTGTGTTGGGTCTCTGTTCTGTCTTGTTGTGTTGGGTTTATGTTCTGTCTTGTTGTGTTGGGTCTATGTTCTGTCTAGTTGTGTTGGGTCTATGTTCTGTCTAGTTGTGTTGGGTCTATGTTCTGTCTAGTTGTGTTGGGTCTCTGTTCTGTCTTGTTGTGTTGGGTTTATGTTCTGTCTTGTTGTGTTGGGTCTATGTTCTGTCTAGTTGTGTTGGGTCTATGTTCTGTCTAGTTGTGTTGGGTCTATGTTCTGTCTTGTTGTGTTGGGTCTATGTTCTGTCTAGTTGTGTTGGGTCTATGTTCTGTCTAGTTGTGTTGGGTTTATGTCCTGTCTAGTTGTGTTGGGTCTCTGTTCTGTCTTGTTGTGTTGGGTTTATGTTCTGTCTTGTTGTGTTGGGTTTATGTTCTGTCTTGTTGTGTTGGGTCTCTGTCCTGTCTAGTTGTGTTGGGTCTATGTCCTGTCTAGTTGTGTTGGGTCTCTGTTCTGTCTAGTTGTGTTGGGTCTATGTTCTGTCTTGTTGTGTTGGGTTTATGTTCTGTCTTGTTGTGTTGGGTTTATGTTCTGTCTATTTTCACATGTTAAAAACTGTAACGTGAATATTGTGTATGCACATTCATATGTAAAACAATCACATGTAAAAATCACATTTTTAGTTTTACATGTAAGAAACATTCACATGTGTAATTACACGTGTAAGTTGTGTAAGTTCACATGTGGCTGTGAAATTGTGTTATTCTCCTCACTAGGTGGTGTTAACATGTTGCAGTAGTAATGTTTCCGCATATGGAATTATAAATTCTGTAATGCCATTCTGAAAAAAAGGGACTTTGCCTACCTAAGTATAATAATTAAAGTGTGTTAAAAATGATTATTTTATGTATATTGTTTCTGAAAAATGGATTCTGAGTGTTTCTGCTGCAGTTGCACGCCTCTCTTCATACGTCAGTGGCTGTTGAAAGAAGCCCAGTGAAAAGAACATGTCTCCTTATTCTTCCTGTTTAACATGTTGAAATTAGCGCTGTCAGAGTTAATCAGTTAACTACAGTTAGCCTTTGATCATTTTCTTGTATTGACTTTTGTATAAAAAAATACTTAAATTACAGCTCAATTTAGGTCAATTATGAATTTGCGATTAATCGGGATTAATTATAGCTAATCCTATGATAAACTCAAGTAAATGTTTTAGTCGTTTGACAGCCCTAGTTGCCATTCAAATGTGAAGATGACAAGAGTCAGTCATGGTTGCTCATGGTCACATGATGAAGTAATGAGTATTGACACGCTAGGTGTTATGGTCAAGACGTTGGCTACTCCAATGGGAGACCCAGGTAGTTTTGTAAGGTTTGTGTCAGTGTCTATGTCTGTCATTCGTTTCTATCTAGGCCCCTGTCTATCTCTGTGGGCCCTCTGGCTTTGGCCTGGCGCTTTCCTGCTCTGTCTGTCTGTCTGTCTGGCTGGCTGGCTGGCTGGCTGGCTTGTCGTTTCTGTCTCTTTTTGTAAGTGTCTATGTCTCTCTTTCTGTTAGTGTCCATCTTTCTTTTTCTGTCTGTATCTGTCGGTCTGTGTGTTTGTCTCTCTCTCATCTTTCTCTGTCTCCTCTGTCTTTTTCTTTGTGTGTGTGTGTGTCAGTGAGACTCGCGCTCGAGTTCAACATCCAAATAAGAGCTTGTAGAACAATGTAATTTAAAGTGTGTGTGTGTGTGTGTGTGTGTGTGTGTGTGTGTGTGTGTGTGTGTGTGTGTGTGTGTGTCCATGGTACAGGGAGTTTAACATATTCACTGCAGTCCTGTAGGGATTGGTGTTAACCTATGCACACACACACCCACACGCAGGCATACAGTACGCACACACGTGTCAGAGTGTCATTAGTTCATAGCTCATTAGGGTTAGGTGATACATTACTCTGTAGTATGGGTGTCAACCCCCCATCTTTCTCTCTTTCTCTATAATCTTCCTTTTATCTCTCTTCCTCCTCTCTCTCTCTCCTCACCAGCTGTCCTTATCTCCCTCTTTGTCTCAGGTGGCTTTCTTCCCTCTATCCTCTAATCCCTTGTCTATCTCTCGTTCAATATTCCTTGTCCTTTCCGGCCATCTCTCTTCCTGTCGCTGGGGAAGGGTGGAAGAGAGGGAATGAGGGAAAGCAAGGGAGATGGAGAAGGGGAGAGAAGGAAGGAAGGGTGGAAGAGAGGGAATGAGGGAAAGCAAGGGAGATGGAGAAGGGGAGAGAAGGAAGGAAGGGTGGAAGAGAGGTAACTGTAGGTGCACGGTGGTCAGAACATGGTAATTTGTGTTGAAGGTAACTGTAGGTGCACGGTGGTCATTTGTGTTGAAGGCTTAAGACTAGTTAACCTATTCAGCCCATTCCCACGAGACGCAGGAGGGAGAAAATCCCAGCTAGCACACACACACACACACACACACACACACACGCAAAGCCAGAAGATGAAGTGGAATATGTCATTGGGGTGATACAGAGGGTTAAAGCTAGCCAGTAATACAGGTAGAGATGGAGAGAGAGAGAGAGAGAGAGAGAGAGTGGTAAGAGCCAAAAAGCAGGGAGAGAGATAGGTGGTGAGAGAGAATAGGATAAATGAGAAAGAGAGTGAAAGAAAGGAAGGTGAGTGAGGGGGAGAGGCACTCCTTCCTCTATAGTGAAGTGATTTTACACTTATCTCCAACCATTATGCTGTTCCACAGTCAGATCTTCTACTTCCTCTTCCTCCACGTTCTCTCTCTAGCTTAACTTTTTATTTGCTCCTTCTACTCATTCTGACTGTTACATTCCTACACCAGACTGATGTGTCACTACACGCTTGTGCCTGTGTATGTGTACATGACTGAGTACTACAAGCTGTCAAGAAAAGCCATTTGTTGTGTCTCAGATGGTTTCTTTATCATGATGAATGGTAGCAGGACCCTATAGAAAGCTGAGCACCCTCTCCTCTCCTCTCCTCTCCTCTCCTCTCCTCTCCTCTCCTCTCCTCTCCTCTCCTCTCCTCTCCTCTCCTCTCCTCTCCTCTCCTGTGGTAGCCATGCTGGTTAAGTGTTCCTTGAATTCTAAATAGATCACAGACAGCATCACCAGCAAAGCACCCCACACCATCACATCTCCTCTTCCATGCTTCACGGTGGGAACCACACATGCAAAGATCATCTGTTCACTTACCCTGCATCTCACAAAGACCAAAAATCTCAAATTTGAACTCCAACTCTCGTGTTTCTTGGCCCAAACAAGTCTCTTCTTCTTATTGGTGTCCTTTAGTAGTGGTTTCTTTGCAGCAATTCGATGATGAAGACCTGATTCACGCAGTCTCCTCTGAACAGTTGATGTTGAGATGTGTCTGTTACTTGAACTCTGTGAAGCATTCATTTGGGCTGCAATTTCTGAGGCTGGTAACTCTAATGAACTTATCCTCTGCAGCAGAGGTAACTCTGGTCTTCCTTTCCTGTGGCGTTACCAATGAGAGCCAGTTTCATAGTGCTTGATGGTTTTTGTGACTGCACTAGAAGAAACTTTGAAAGTTATTTATATTTTCCGTATTGACTGACCTTCATGTCTTAAAGTAATGATGGACTGTCATTTGTCTTTGCTTATTTGAGCTGTTGTTGCCATAATATGGACTTGGTCTTTTACCAAATAGGCCTGTCTTCTGCATACCACCCCTACCTCACAACTGATTGGCTCAAACACATGAAGAAGGAAATAAATTCCACAAATGAACTTTTAACAAGGCACACCTGTTAATTGAAATGCATTCCAGGTGACTACCTCATGCAGCTGGACAATAAAATGGCAAGAGTGTGCAAAGCTGTCATCAAGCCGAAGGGTGGCTACTTTGAAGAATCTCAACTATAAAATATATTTTGATTTGTTTAACACTTTTTTGGTTACTACATGATTCCATATGTGTTATTTCATAGTGTTGATGTCTTCACTATTATTCTACAATGCAGAAAATAGTACAAATGAAGAAAAACACTTGAATGAGTAGATGTGTCCAAACTTTTGACTGGTACTGTACATTACATTTAGGTAATTTAGCAGATGCTTTTATGCTTTTATTTTTTATACATTTTCATACTTCACTGGTCATGAAGTAGTTGAATGCAGAAAACGTAGTAATTACCTATAATGCCCATAATGCATTATGCATCTACTTGTCCGGTCTGTGTGGGACAGACACGGAGAGGGAGAGAAGAGACAATAACACGTGATGGAGAGAGAGCATTTGCTTTGTGAGGTATCTCTACCTGAAAATACATGTTCTAAGAAGTGATTGATAGCTGCTGTTCAGCAGTAATAAAAGTATGCCTTATTTACTTTGAAGAACTACTAAAATAGTGATTTTGTCAGACAACTTAGGCAGCTGTATAGAGATGAGATGACTTGGAATTAAATAATGAAGTCAGCAAATAAAACAAATGTAATATACACAATATCTGAAATATTTTATCAAGGGAATCAAATCAAATCAAATGTTATTTGTCACATGCGCCGAATACAACAGGTAGACCTTACAGTGAAATGCTGAATACAACAGGTGTAGTAGACCTTACAGTGAAATGCTGAATACAACAGGTGTAGTAGACCTTACAGTGAAATGCTGAATACAACAGGTGTAGTACACCTTACAGTGAAATGCTGAATACAACAGGTGTAGTAGACATTACAGTGAAATGCTGAATAAAACAGGTGTAGTAGACCTTACAGTGAAATGCTGAATACAACAGGTGTAGTAGACCTTACAGTGAAATGCTGAATACAACAGGTGTAGTAGACCATACAGTGAAATGCTGAATACAACAGGTGTAGTAGACCTTACAGTGAAATGCTGAATACAACAGGTGTAGAGACCTTACAGTGAAATGCTGAATACAACAGGTGTAGTAGACCTTACAGTGAAATGCTGAATACAACAGGTGTAGGTAGACCTTACAGTGAAATGCTGAATACAACAGGTGTAGTAGACCTTACAGTGAAATGCTGAATACAACAGGTGTAGGTAGACCTTACAGTGAAATGCTTACTTACAAGCCCTTAACCAATAATGCAGTTCAAGAAATATAGTTAGGAAAATATTTAATAATTCAACTAAGGTAAAAAATGTAAATGAACACAATAATATAACAATAATGAGGCTATATACAGGGATCGAGTCAGTGTGCGGGGGTACAGGTTAGTTGAGGTAATTTGTACATGTAGGTAGGGATGAAGTGACTATGCAGAGATAATAAACAGCGAGTAGCAGCAGTGTACAAACAAATGGTGGGGTAAATGTAAATAGTCCGGGTGGTCACTGGATTCATTGTTCAGCAGTCTTATGGCTTGGCGGTAGAAGCTGTTAAATAGACTGTTGGACCTAGACTTGGCGCTCCGGTAAAGCTTGCCGTGTGGTAGCAGAGAGAATATTCTATGACTTGGGTGACTGGAGTCTTTGTGCCTTCCTCTGACACCGCCTGGTATATGGATTGCAGGAAGCTTGGCCCCAGTGATGTACTGGGCTGTATGCACAACCCTCTGTAGCGCCTTACGGTCGGATGCCGAGCAGTTGCCATACCAGGCGGTGATGCAAATGGTCAGGACACTCTCAATGATGCAGCTGTAGAGCTTTTTGAGGATCTGGGGACCCATGCCAAATCTCTTTAGTCACCTGTGGGGAATAGGTTGTCGTGTCTTTGGCTATGCCGGATTAAGTGATATGACATGCTATTCTATAAAATGATTTCTCTGTAATTAATGTCACCTGATTGAGCTAATCATGTAAATGTAATTAGCTAGATAGTCAGGCACCACAAAATAATATTTATAGAGCTGTTATCTTCCAAAAAAAACTATTAAAGACCTAGTAATATTTTACATCAATAGCAGAAAATATCAATCGTCATCTGAGTTCAGTCTCATCTGAAAGTTGTACAAGATAACTTTTATCTGCACGAACCCTGGCTAACAAGTTGAATCAGCAATACAAAATTGGGTTTAATTATTTATTTACTAAATACCTAACTAATCACACAGAATTACACATACAAACAATTAATCATAACTTGATTATAAATTACGTCATAAAGGAAAACGTCCCTAGCGGGCGGAACATATATGACAGCTTGTTACACAAAAGAAAAGGGGCTGGGTTTGAGTGAAAGAGCGGGAAGACTGAGGAACAAAGGGAAGAAGCTGTGCTATCTTAGATACAGTATCTTATGCATTCTAAATTACCGCCCATTTGGAAAAGGAAAATGCAATAAATATTTACTCTGAGCTGCGCTTCGGTAGGTTGGTGGTAGATGGAAGGCCGTGATGCCAAACTGAGTCCTTTGTCCTTTGAAGAATGTCTCTGGTGGTCAATTGGATATGTTGTAGTAACGTCATTGTGTGGTAGACTGTCACGTTCTGACCTTAGTTCCTTTGATTTGTCTTTGTTTTAGTATGGTCTGTGCTTGAGTTGGGTGGATTGTCTATGTTCCGTTTTCTATGTTGTGTTTGCGTTTGGCCTGGTATGGTTCTCAATCAGAGGCAGGTGTCGTTAGTTGTCTCTGGTTGAGAATCATACTTAGGTAGCCTTTTCCCACTTGTGTTTGGTGGGTGTTTATTTTCTGTGTCTATGTGCTCCACACAGAACTGTTTCGGTTGGTGTTTATTTTCTGTGTCTGTGTGTTCCACACGGAATTGTTTCAGTTGGTGTTTATTTTCTGTGTCTGTGTGCTCCACACAGAACTGTTTCGGTTGGTGTTTATTTTCTGTGTCTGTGTGTTCCACACGGAACAGTTTCGGTTGGTGTTTATTTTCTGTGTCTGTGTGTTCCACACAGAACATGTTTCAGTTGGTGTTTATTTTCTGTGTCTGTGTGTTCCACACGGAACTGTTTCAGTTGGTGTTTATTTTCTGTGTCTGTGTGTTCCACACGGAACTGTTTCAGTTGGTGTTTATTTTCTGTGTCTGTGTGTTCCACACGGAACTGTTTCAGTTGGTGTTTATTTTCTGTGTCTGTGTGTTCCACACAGAACTGTTTCGGTTGGTGTTTATTTTCTGTGTCTGTGTGTTCCACACAGAACTGTTTCGGTTGGTGTTTATTTTCTGTGTCTGTGTGTTCCACACGGAACTGTTTCGGTTGGTGTTTATTTTCTGTGTCTGTGTGTTCCACACGGAACTGTTTCAGTTGGTGTTTATTTTCTGTGTCTGTGTGTTCAACACGGAACTGTTTCAGTTGGTGTCATAATACATGTATGTTTTGTTCGATAAAGTGCATATTTATATCCAAAAATCTCATTTTACGTTGGCGTGTTACGTTCAGTAGTTCCAAAACATGCAGTGATTTTGCAGAGATTCACAGAAATACTCATAATTAACATTGATAAAAAATACAACTATTATACAAGGAACTTTAGATCAACTTCTCCTTAATGCAACCGCTGTGTCAGATTTCAAAATAACTTTACAGAAACATCACGCCATGCAATAATCTGAGTACAGCGCTCAGAGACCAAACCAGCCAAAGAAATATCCGCCATGTTGTGTAGTTAACATTAGTCAGAAATAGCATTATAAATATTCACTTACATTTGATGATCTTCATCAGAATGCACTCCCAGGAATTCCAGTTCCACAATAAATGTTTGATTTGTTCAATAATGTCCATCATTCATGTCCAAATAGCTACTTTTGTTAGTGCATTTTGTAAACAAATCCAAAGTCACAAAGCGCGTTCACTAGGAGCAGACGAAATGTCAAAAAGTTCAGTTACAGTCCGTAGAAACATGTCAAACGATGTATAGAATCAATCTTCAGGATGTTTTTAACCTGATGACGGGTTAGGGTTCCCTTTTGGGAACGACCCCTCCCACGTTCAGCTGGAACGTGGCGCATGGAACGCAAAAATATTCGTAGAAATATTTAACCTCCACACATTAACAAGTCCAATACCTTAAATGAAAGATAAACACCTTGTTCATCTACCCAGCATGTCAGATTTTTTAAATGTTTTACGGCGAAAACACACCACATATTTATATTAGACCACCACCGAAACGAAGACAAGAGGCAGCCATTTTGTCCCAGAAAATATAAAATTATAAAAGCAGGATTAAAAAATAAATCATTCACTAACCTTTTGAAAATCTTCATCAGATGACAGTAATAGGACATGTTACACAGTACATTTTTTTTTTTCAATATAATGCCATTTACAGTGCCTTGCGAAAGTATTCGGCCCCCTTGAACTTTGCGACCTTTTGCCACATTTCAGGCTTCAAACATAAAGATATAAAACTGTATTTTTTTGAAAAGAATCAACAACAAGTGCGACACAATCATGAAGTGGAACGACATTTATTGGATATTTCAAACTTTTTTAACAAATCAAAAACTGAAAAATTGGGCGTGCAAAATTATTCAGCCCCTTTACTTTCAGTGCAGCAAACTCTCTCCAGAAGTTCAGTGAGGATCTCTGAATGATCCAATGTTGACCTAAATGACTAATGATGATAAATACAATCCACCTGTGTGTAATCAAGTCTCCGTATAAATGCACCTGCACTGTGATAGTCTCAGAGGTCCGTTAAAAGCGCAGAGAGCATCATGAAGAACAAGGAACACACCAGGCAGGTCCGAGATACTGTTGTGAAGAAGTTTCAAGCCGGATTTGGATACAAAAAGATTTCCCAAGCTTTAAACATCCCAAGGAGCACTGTGCAAGCGATAATATTGAAATGGAAGGAGTATCAGACCACTGCAAATCTACCAAGACCTGGCCGTCCCTCTAAACTTTCAGCTCATACAAGGAGAAGACTGATCAGAGATGCAGCCAAGAGGCCCATGATCACTCTGGATGAACTGCAGAGATCTACAGCTGAGGTGGGAGACTCTGTCCATAGGACAACAATCAGTCGTATATTGCACAAATCTGGCCTTTATGGAAGAGTGGCAAGAAGAAAGCCATTTCTTAAAGATATTCATAAAAAGTGTTGTTTAAAGTTTGCCACAAGCCACCTGGGAGACACACCAAATGTGGAAGAAGGTGCTCTGGTCAGATGAAACCAAAATTGAACTTTTTGGCAACAATGCAAAACGTTATGTTTGGCGTAAAAGCAACACAGCTGAACACACCATCCCCACTGTCAAACATGGTGGTGGCAGCATCATGGTTTGGGCCTGCTTTTCTTCAGCAGGGACAGGGAAGATGGTTAAAATTGATGGGAAGATGGATGGAGCCAAATACAGGACCATTCTGGAAGAAAACCTGATGGAGTCTGCAAAAGACCTGAGACTGGGACGGAGAGTTGTCTTCCAACAAGACAATGATCCAAAACATAAAGCAAAATCTACAATGGAATGGTTCAAAAATAAACATATCCAGGTGTTAGAATGGCCAAGTCAAAGTCCAGACCTGAATCCAATCGAGAATCTGTGGAAAGAACTGAAAACTGCTGTTCACAAATGCTCTCCATCCAACCTCACTGAGCTCGAGCTGTTTTGCAAGGAGGAATGGGAAAACATTTCAGTCTCTCGATGTGCAAAACTGATAGAGACATACCCCAAGCGACTTACAGCTATAATCGCAGCAAAAGGTGGCGCTACAAAGTATTAACTTAAGGGGGCTGAATAATTTTTCACGCCCAATTTTTCAGTTTTTGATTTGTTAAAAAAGTTTGAAATATCCAATAAATGTCGTTCCACTTCATGATTGTGTCCCACTTGTTGTTGATTCTTCACAAAATAATACAGTTTTATATCTTTATGTTTGAAGCCTGAAATGTGGCAAAAGGTCGCAAAGTTCAAGGGGGCCGAATACTTTCGCAAGGCACTGTATATCCATAAATGTCCATTTACATTGAATTCATGTTCAGAAAATACTGAAAAATGTCCGCAGAAAATATAGGTAGCGCCGCAAGATAACGTAAATAGACATCATAAACTTTGACTAAATATACATGTTCTACATATAGTTAGAAAGATACACTGCTTCTTAATGCAATTGCTTTGTTACATTTATTTTTAACGTTACAGAAATCGCTCACTATTCAATATTCTGAGACGGCGCTCATATATAAGCAATATTTCTCCGCTATGTTGGAGTCAACAGAAACACACAATTTCAGCATAAATATTCCCTTACCTTTGATGGTCTTCATTCAGAATGTACTGGAAGGGTTCATACTTACCCAAAACATTGTTTGGTTTCAAGTCTTGTGTCTTTGTATTAGCATCTGCTAACAATATCAGCTGAAATGCACCCAAAATGTCCTCTGGTCCGGAAAAGTTGCGCATCAAAACTTCAAAATTACATATTATATGTCGACTAAACAGGTCAAACTAAGTGCAGAATCAATCTTTAGGATGTTCTAAACGTACAAAACAATTTTCAATTCAACCGGTCATTGTTAGTTCTCCTCCGGAGTGCTGGAACAAAGGAATGGATGGGACCAATTCGCGCCCTAACGCACAGGTATTTTCTCGCGGCACTCACTCAATTCACTCCCATAGGGCCAAAACTCGCGGGATTTGAACGATTAAACGCTCTACTGAATGAGGACATCTAGTGGAAGACATAGAAAGTGTCCCCAGATCCATAGCTGGTTGGGAAGGGTGGGGGCGATCACGTCAAAGTTGCCCCAACTTTCATGACCACAAAACTAGTTTGGAAGAATGCCTGCCCTGTGAGTTCTGCTATACTTACAGACATAATTCCAACGGTTTTAGAAGCTTTAGAGTGTTTTCTATCCAATAATAATTATTATATGCATATATTAGCAATTTTTGACAGATTTTTTTTCAGTTTACTATGGGCACGGAATTCCTCCAAAGGGGGCAGTATTCTGCCTAGCCTTAAGAGGTTTTAACATAAATCTTCAATAATGTTCCAAACAGAGAATTCCTTTGTCTGTAGAAAAGCAATGGAACGTGAGCTACCTCTCACGTGAACGAGCGTCAGGAGTTTGTGGTACTCTGCCAGACCACTGCCTCAAAGAGCCCTTATGAGCCCTCCTTTATAGTAGAAGCCTCAAACAAGTTTCTAAAGACTGTTGACATCTAGTGGAAGCCTTAGGAAGTGCAACATGACCAATATCCCACTGTATCTTCAATAGGGAATGAGTTGAAAAACCACCAACCTCAGATTTCCCACTTCCTGGTTGGACATTTTTTCAGGTTTTCCCCTGCCATATGAGTTATGTTATACTCACAGACATCATTCAAATCAAACAGTTTTAGAAACTTCGGAGTGTTTTCTGTCCAAATATACTAATTATATGCATATTCTAGCTTTTATGGCTGAGTGGCAGGCAGTTTACTCTGGGCACCTTATTCATCCAAGCTACTCAATACTGCCCCCCAGTCACCAAGAAGTTAATACGTGATCAGCATTAATGGGCAGTCACTACCATCATGGGACTTGTATTATTTGTTTTATTCTGTGTTGTTACAGCATTCAACCCACATAATGTGTCTGTGTGTATTTACTGTAAAATCAAATCTAGAAAAATCTAATCCCTTCCCAAAATACATCTAACCATGCCAAACCAACCTCCAAAATAGATCTAACCATTCCTAACCAACCTCCAAAATAAATCTAACCATGCCAAACCAACCTCCAAAATAAATCTAACCATGCCAAACCAACTTACAAAATAAATCTAACCATGCCAAACCAACCTCCAAAAGACATCTAACCATGCCAAACCAACCTCCAAAATAAATCTAACCATGCCCAACCAACTTCCAAAATAAATCTAACCATGCCAAACCAACCTCCAAAATAAATCTAACCATGCCAAACCAACTTCCAAAATAAATCTAACCATGCCAAACCAACCTCCAAGATAAATCTAACCATGCCAAACCAACTTCCAAAATAAATCTAACCATGCCAAACCAACCTCCAAGATAAATCTAACCATGCAAAACCAACCTCCAAAATACATCTAACCATGCCAAATCAACCTCCAAAATACATCTAACCATGCCAAACCAACCTCCAAAATAAATCTAACCATGCCCAACCAACTTCCAAAATAAATCTAACCATGCCACACCAACCTCCAAAATACATCTAACCATGCCAAACCAACCTCCAAAATAAATCTAACCATGCCAAACCAACTTCCAAAATAAATCTAACCATGCCAAACCAACCTCCAAGATAAATCTAACCATGCAAAACCAACCTCCAAAATACATCTAACCATGCAAAACCAACCTCCAAAATACATCTAACCATGCCAAACCAACTTCCAAAATAAATCTAACCATGCCAAACCAATCTCCAAGATAAATCTAACCATGCAAAACCAACCTCCAAAATACATCTAACCATGCAAAACCAACCTCCAAAATACATCTAACCATGCCAAACCAACCTCCAAAATACATCTAACCATGCCAAACCAACCTCCAAAAGCACTAATCACTCGGCACTAGGAGGCTCATGGTTCTCACCCCCTGCCAAATATACATATACAGTAAATATGACAACTTCCAGAGCAACCTCATGATGGGTATAGGGAAATTAGAGTATCATGTAGTAGCCTAAACCTATCGATGTCACATTCAACTGGGTGAATAGAATGTGAATGACAGTCATCCAACATGCTGTATTAGAAATAAGGCCTTGCTCATTAAAAAACCTATTGTATTCCTTCATCTTACACGGCACCAACCGTCGCTGCACCACACCTTACCGCTCTAAATCTGCTGTAAACCATGATATCACACACACACACACACACACACACACACACACACACACACACACACACACACACACAAACACACAAATACACAAATACACCGTTTGTCTGTTAGCTGGTGACGTGATCTCCTGCACTCTGCCCTCTACTGGACACAGAGAGAGGTGCAACCACCTGGCACCTGAAGAAAAAGGAGCAAGAGGACAGTCTCCTATCAACCACTGTCCATTGAAAATAAAGTGTTCATTGAATTGATTTCTACAGAGAGGTGTGGTCTGTAGGTTGTAAGATGGAGGGACTAGAATGTGTGTGTTTCTAGTGGTAGCTCCTGCATCAAACCTTCTGCCTGCCTGGGTTCCGTCTACAGTATGTTACTCTATGAGCAGTGGATCCAGAGTCTCTCTATGAGCTGTGGATTCAGACAGTCTTTATGAGCTGTGGATCCAGATTCTCTCTATGAGCTGTGGATCCAGAGTCTCTCTGTGAGCTGTGGATTCAGACAGCCTCTATGGGCTGTGGATTCAGACAGTCTTTATGAGCTGTGGATCCAGATTCTCTCTATGAGCTGTGGATCTAGACAGTCTCTATGAGCTGTGGATCCAGATTTTCTCTATGAGCTGTGGATCCAGACAGTCTCTATTAGCTGTGGATTCAGACAGCCTCTATGAGCTGTGGATCCAGATTCTCTCTATGAGCTGTGGATCCAGATTCTCTCTATGAGCTGTGGATCCAGAGTCTCTCTGTGAGCTGTGGATTCAGACAGCCTCTATGGGCTGTGGATTCAGACAGTCTTTATGAGCTGTGGATCCAGATTCTCTCTATGAGCTGTGGATCCAGACAGTCTCTATGAGCTTTGGATCCAGACAGTCTCTATGAGCTGTGGATCCAGACAGTCTCTATGAGCTTTGGATCCAGACACTCTCTATGAGCTGTGGATCCAGACCGTCTCTATGAGCTGTGGATCCAGACAGTCTCTATGAGCTGTGGATCCAGACACTCTCTATGAGCTGTGGATCCAGACACTCTCTGTGAGCTGTGGATCCAGACACTCTCTGTGAGCTGTGGATCCAGACACTCTCTGTGAGCTGTGGATCCAGACACTCTCTGAGAGCTGGTGATCCAGACACTCTCTGTGAGCTGTGGATCCAGACACACTCTGTGAGCTTGTGATCAAAACTCTCTGTGAGCTGTGGATCCAGACAGTCTATTAGCTGTGGATCCAGACACTCTCTGAGAGATGGTGATCCAGACACTCTCTGTGAGCTGTGGATCCAGACAGTCTCTATGAGCTTGTGATCCACACTCTCTGTGAGCTGTGGATCCAGACCCTCTCTGAGAGCTGGTGATCCAGACACTCTATGAGCTGTGGATCCAGACAGTCTCTATGAGCTTTGGATCCAGACAGTCTCTATGAGCTGGTGATCCAGACACTCTCTATGAGCTGTGGATCCAGACACTCTCTGTGAGCTGTGGATCCAGACACACTCTGTGAGCTTGTGATCAAAACTCTCTGTGAGCTGTGGATCCAGACAGTCTATTAGCTGTGGATCCAGACACTCTCTGAGAGATGGTGATCCAGACACTCTCTGTGAGCTGTGGATCCAGACAGTCTCTATGAGCTGGTGATCCAGACACTCTCTATGAGCTGTGGATCCAGACACTCTCTGTGAGCTGTGGATCCAGACACTCTCTGTGAGCTGGTGATCCACACTCTCTGTGAGCTGTGGATCCAGACCCTCTCTGAGAGCTGGTGATCCACACTCTCTGTGAGCTATGGATCCAGACCCTCTCTGAGAGCTGTGGATCCAGATTTTCTCTATGAGCTGTGGATCCAGACAGTCTCTATTAGCTGTGGATTCAGACAGCCTCTATGAGCTGTGGATCCAGATTCTCTCTATGAGCTGTGGATCCAGACTCTCTCTATGAGCTGTGGATTCAGACAGTCTTTATGAGCTGTGGATCCAGATTATCTCTATGAGCTGTGGATCCAGACAGTCTCTATGAGCTTTGGATCCAGACAGTCTCTATGAGCTGTGGATCCAGACAGTCTCTATGAGCTTTGGATCCAGACACTCTCTATGAGCTGTGGATCCAGACAGTCTCTATGAGCTGTGGATCCAGACACTCTCTGTGAGCTGTGGATCCAGACACTCTCTGAGAGCTGGTGATCCAGACACTCTCTGTGAGCTGTGGATCCAGACAGTCTCTATGAGCTGGTGATCCAGACACTCTCTATGAGCTGTGGATCCAGGCACTCTCTGTGAGCTGTGGATCCAGACACACTCTGTGAGCTTGTGATCAAAACTGTCTGTGAGCTGTGGACCCAGACAGTCTATTAGCTGTGGATCCAGACACTCTCTGAGAGATGGTGATCCAGACACTCTCTGTGAGCTGTGGATCCAGACAGTCTCTATGAGCTGGTGATCCAGACACTCTCTATGAGCTGTGGATCCAGACACTCTCTGTGAGCTGTGGATCCAGACACTCTCTGTGAGCTGGTGATCCACACTCTCTGTGAGCTGTGGATCCAGACCCTCTCTGAGAGCTGGTGATCCAGACACTCTATGAGCTGTGGATCCAGACAGTCTCTATGAGCTTTGGATCCAGACAGTCTCTATGAGCTGTGGATCCAGACAATCTCTATGAGCTGTGGATTCAGACACTCTCTGTGAGCTGTGGATTCAGACACTATCTATGAGCTGTTGATTCAGACACTCTCTATGAGCTGTGGATCCAGACCGTCTCTATGAGCTGTGGATCCAGACAGTCTCTATGAGCTGTGGATCCAGACACTCTCTATGAGCTGTGGATCCAGACACTCTCTGTGAGCTGTGGATCCAGACACTCTCTGTGAGCTGTGGATCCAGACACTCTCTGTGAGCTGTGGATCCAGACACTCTCTGAGAGCTGGTGATCCAGACATTCTCTGTGAGCTGTGGATCCAGACAGTCTCTATGAGTTGTGGATCCAGACAGTCTCTATGAGCTGTGGATCCAGACACTCTCTATGAGCTGTGGATCCAGGCACTCTCTATGAGCTGTGGATCCAGACAGTCTATGAGCTGTGGATCCAGACAGTCTATGAGCTGTGGATCCAGACACTCTCTGAGAGCTGGTGATCCAGACACTCTCTGTGAGCTGTGGATCCAGACAGTCTCTATGAGCTGGTGATCCAGACACTCTCTGTGAGCTGTGGATCCAGAAACTCTCTGTGAGCTGCTGATCCACACTCTCTTTGAGCTGTGGATCCAGACCCTCTCTGAGAGCAGGTGATCCAGACACTCTCTGAGAGCTGGTGATCCAGACACTCTCTATGAGCTGTGGATCCAGACAGTCTCTATGAGCTGTGGATCCAGACACTCTGTATGAGCTGTGGTTCCATACAGTCTCTATGAGCTGTGGATCCAGACACTCTATGAGTTGTGGATCCAGACACTCTCTATGAGCTGTGGATCCAGACACTCTATGAGCTGGTGATCCAGACACTCTATGAGCTGGTGATCCAGACACTCTCTGTGAGCTGGTGATCCAGACACTCTCTGTGAGCTGTCTGTCTGACTGCTAGATAACCGCAGTGTCCTCTGCCCTCTCTCTCTCTCTCTCTCCTCTCTCATCTCTCATGTTTTCCCTCTCTCCTTTTTCATCCTGCACCCCTCTTTTCTCTTCCCCCTTTCTTTCGCTTTCCCTCTCTTTGCTCCACCCTCCCTCTCTCCTTTTCTGTTTTCCTCTCATCCATCCCTCCTTCTCTCATTTCCAGCTCTCCTCTCATCCCTCAATCTCTCTCTCTCCTTTCTATCTCATCTGTGTTTGATGAACACACTTTGTCACATTCCAATGATTTGCCCCTCTGTTTTGCTCTTTCTAGCGCACTCTCACTCTCACTCGCTTTCGCTCTCTCTCTTTTCCCGTCCACCCACCCCTTCTCGTTGTCTTTCTTTCTCTCTCCCTCACACATTCTCTCACCCCCATCCTCTCTCGCTCTCTCCCTCACACATTCTCACTCCACCACCCTCATTCTCTCTTGTAAGCGCTCTCTTGCTCACTTGCCACCCCCCCTTCTCTTTTTCTCTCCCTCTCTCTGCGACGCTAGCGAAGTCTGCTACCAGTCTCAGCCATGTGCACACAGAGGATGAAGCTCCCTCTCTCCATCTCTTCTCCTAGGAGAGATTGAATGGTTCTCTTTCTTTGCCTCATCATCCATCCATCCGTCTTTCCTCTCAGAGTAGGACTGAGAAAAGGAGGGAGAAAATGAAAGAAGGGAATAGAGGAGGACAAAAAGAGGAGTGTAGCAGAGACAGAGATCTCTCCCCCTGATCTAAGGGCTTGCAGGCAGTGGAGGGCTGACTAGCCCAGGTTGCGTGTGTGTGAGATCAGGGGTGTGTGTGAGTGTGTGTCGGCTCTCTACTCTCGCGCTCCGCTGGCGGATTTTGTTTAATGGAAAAGGAGGGAGATTAAAAGGACAAGAGGGGAGGAGAAGTCAGGACTGAGAAGAGAAGAGGAAATACTGGTGAGGACTAAATATTAGAGAAGTGGAGGAGAGGAGGAGAGAAGAGGAGTGTGGAGAGGAGGAGAGGAGGAGAGAAGGATAAAGGATAGACAGATCTGCAGAGGAATGATGCATCACTCAGGCAACATCGGGAGGTCGAAGACCCTCTCTCACGCTCATGAGACAGGTAAGATCATTGGTGCATTCCCCTGGTGTTAGCGTACTGCAGCAAGACACGGATCTCTTGGCTGAGCCTGCCGGAGCGAATCCCTGGTCTCACAGTACCGCTCTGCTCTCTCTCTCACACACACGCACACACACATATACAAACACACACAGCCTAGGGGTTTTAAAACATGAGACTTTCTCTCACGTACATTTAGCCCAGTGCTCTCTCCCCTGATGCTGTGTTTGAAGGACAGACTCCAGAGATGACCCCAGAGATTGGAGATGAGATGTGCTGTGTTGTGTAGGGGGATGTTGTTATGTTCTGTGTGTAGGGGGATGTTGTTATGTTCTGTGTGTAGGGGGATGTTGTTATGTTCTGTGTGTAGGGGGATGTTGTTATGTTCTGTGTGTAGGGGGATGTTGTTATGTTCTGTGTGTAGGGGGATGTCCCTCTGTGTGTAAGAGGATGTTGTTATGTTCTGTGTGTAAGGGGATGTTGTTATGTTCTGTGTGTAGGGGATGTCTCTTTGTGTGTAGGGGGATGTCTCTCTGTGTGTAGGGGGATGTCTCTCTGTGTTTAGGGGAATGTCTCTCTGTGTGTAGGGGGAGTCTCTCTGTATGTAGGGGGAGTCTCTCTGTGTGTAGGGGGAGTCTCTCTGTGTGTAGGGGAAGTCTCTCTGAGTGTGTGTGTGTGTGTGTGTGTGTGTGTGTGTGTGTGTGTGTGTGTGTGTGTGTGTGTGTGTGTGTTTGTGTGTGTGTGTGTGTGTGTGCCTGTGCTTGTGTCTGTGTGCATGTCTAGATACGTGTGTATGCATCTTGACAGTAGTTTGATTGATTGACAGCTAGCTGACAGCGGGTAGCTGACGTTCTCCAGCTGTTTTCACACAAGCCGTGCTTCGGTCCTTCCCTAATTCACTGGCCTCGCTGTAATTGATTGAAGAGGCTGGCATGTTCAGCTGTGATTTGCATGTGATTAGAAAAGATAAGTGGACAATTGAGTGTGTTTTTGTTGCGTTATTCATTTGTGTATGGTGTGTGTGTGGTGTGTGTGTGCGTGTGTGTGTCTGTGTGTTGTGTATGAGAGTTGGCCCTGAGAGAAAGGACACACACCAGCCCAGTCTCTACATTGAGGAGGATAATATCGATAATCGAATGGCTCTACAGACACCACTTAATGATAGACATCATCGGCCAAAAAATCAGAACAGGTAACCATGGTGACTAATTACCAGTTAGAACTTCTGACCATGCCTCCCTCCCTCCCTCAATTCCTTTCTTTCTTTCTTTCTTTCTTACTTTCTTCCTTTCTTTCTTTCTGTCTTTCTTTCTGTCTGTGAGTCTCTCAGTGTGCATCTACTCTGGAGAATGAACTTGCTACTAGGGTTACTACTAATGAGTGCTGCCATCTGTATCTCTCTCTCTCTTTCTCATAATATCACTGGGTGGTCCACATGAGGTCTGTCGTGCTGTTAGGACCCCCTCCTGTGATTGACAAGTCTGTTTAATAGTTGATGAGTGGATACAGAAACAACACATGGAAACACTGCAAATGAGTCAAGAGTACTCCCTCTGTGACAGCGAGGGGGGGGGGGGGAGAGAGAGATAGAGGGAGGGGGAGAGAGAGCGATGTTAATTGAAAAGATGGATGGCATAAACCCAGCAGCCCCTCATCAGTCTATCATTAGAGGAGAAGAGAGAGAGGGAGAGAAAAGGAGGAGAGGAGATATGATTATTGCTCCATTATTGTTTTAATAGCAGATGATTTATCATGCATCATTCATAAATCATTTAGCAGGTGGAGAGTGGAAATACTATACACCTCTATCTCTCTCTACTGGCTTCCTGCCATGGTCTTAGCTCAGACAAAGGAGATGGACTGAGGAGAAACATTTTGTACATAGATAGACAAACACTCTAGCTCATACACACACATACATATATACACACACACTCTCCTTTCCAAGAGTAGCTAACATCTCTCCATTCTTTCTCTCTCCCTCTGCTCTTCCATTCTCTCTCTCTCTCTCTCTCTCTCTCTGGTCAGACACTAGTTCCCCCTGCTGGTGTTCAGAGGTACTGATGTTACCCAGAAACATGCACACACACACACACACACACACGCGCCCACTTTTGACCTAAGAATGAATCTGTTCCCTATTGTATATTCCTCTTAATCCCAAGGTTGAGAGCCACACAGCCAGTCAGATCCAGGCTGTATATTCAGTCAGGTTATCTGTGATAGGTCAGTATTCAACATCCATCCATGTCAGAGGACGTCGGGAGATGATGTGGAACAGTGAGTGCTGTCACCTTCGGGGGGGGGGGGGGGGCGTTAGCATCTGCCTCTGATTCCCAAAGGTTGCAAGTTCAAATCCAGTGATAGAAAGTTATTTGTGAAATGTTTGTTTTAAGCCTATCCCAAACCTCAACCCTAACCTTAACCATTCAGAGTTGATGCCTAACCTTAAGAAACTTAACCCTAACCTTAACCATTCAGAGTTGATGCCTAACCTTAAGAAACTTAACCCTAACCTTAACCATTCAGAGTTGATGCCTATCCTTAAGAAACTTAACCCTAACCTTAACCATTCAGAGTTGATGCCTAACCTTAAGAAACTTAACCCTAACCTTAACCATTCAGAGTTGATGCCTATCCTAAAGAAACTTAACCCTAACCTTAACCATTCAGAGTTGATGCCTAACCTTAAGAAACTTAACCCCAACCTTAACCATTCAGAGTTGATGCCTAACCTTAAGAAACTTAACCCTAACCTTAACCATTCAGAGTTGATGCCTAACCTTAAGAAACTTAACCCTAACCTTAACCATTCAGAGTTGATGCCTATCCTTAAGAAACTTAACCCTAACCTTAACCATTCAGAGTTGATGCCTATCCTTAAGAAACTTAACCCTAACCGTAACCATTCAGAGTTGATGCCTAACCTTAAGAAACTTAACCCTAACCTTACCCATTCAGAGTTGATGCCTAAACTTAACCTTTGAAATTTGATGTTTGAGAAACATGGATGAATGTCGAATTCTGAAGTGAGACTGTGAGATCTAGTTGGTGTGTTACCTTACCAAGGTAAGGCTGAGAGACACAGCCTTTAAACCCAAGGTAAGGCTGAGAGACACAGCCTTTAATCCCAAGGTAAGGCTGAGAGACACAGCCTTTAAACCCAAGGTAAGGCTGAGAGACACAGCCTTTAAACCCAAGGTAAGGCTGAGAGACACAGCCTTTAAACCCAAGGTAAGGCTGAGAGACACAGCCTTTAAACCCAAGGTAAGGCTGAGAGACACAGCCTTTAAACCCAAGGTAAGTCTGAGAGACACAGCCTTTAAACCCAAGGTAAGGCTGAGAGACACAGTCTTTAAACCCAAGGTAAGGCTGAGAGACACAGCCTTTAACCCCAAGGTAAGGCTGAGAGACACAGCCTTTAAACCCAAGGTAAGGCTGAGAGACGCATCCTTTAAACCCAAGGTAAGGCTGAGAGACACAGAGCCAATCAGAGAGTCATTGGCAGCATGTTTTCATCCAGGGCATTTACGCTAAACAGACAGAAAGAGAAGACAGGAAATGTGAAAAGAGAAGAGGAATGATTGAAGAGTACGTGTGTCGTGGCTAAGCTAATAAGCATGTGTGGGAACAGATGGTTGGAAAGTTATGAGTATGTGAATGGTGGCTAATTCACACACTTGACTCTGCGTATGGAGCTGAGTAATTCAGGAGTACTTGTTGTCTAGTCATGTTGACACTACAGTAAGTGGACAGTCACAGTTACTTCACAGTGTCTGTTAATAGGACAAGGCCGTTGTCATCAACCATCTATCTATCGATCTCTCTACCTATCTACTTACTTACCCACCTATCTATCTATCTCTCTAACCACCTTTCTCTCTATCTCTCTATCTCTCTTTCCACCTATCCACCTATTCATCTATCCATCCATCCATCCATCTCTCTCTCTCTCTCTCTCTCTCTCTCTCGCTCTCTCTCTCTCTCTCTCTCTCTGTGTGTGTCTCTATCTCTCTCTCTCTCTCTCTCTCTCTCTCTCTCTCTCTCTCTCTCTCTCTCTCTCTCTCTCTCTCTCTCTCTCTCTCTCTCTCTCTCTCTCTCTCTCTCTCTCTCTCTCTCTCTCTCTCTCTCTCTCTCTCTCTCTCTCTCTCTCTCTCTCTATACACTTTCTCCATTTAGTTGTGTGCTTAAACATTACCGTAATATATTTTTGTCTAACTCACATAGGCTGGAAAGCAGACACACACACACACACACACACACACACACACACACACACACACACACACACACACACACACACACACACACACACACACACACACACACACACACACACACACACACACACACACACACACACACACAGGCTACCAAAACAGATCACCCACATAGCAGACACTTACAGGGTTAAACAGTGTGTGCTAGCGTTTGAGAGTGTGTGTGTT
>NC_143046.1:14920000-14942500 GCF_057628025.1 Oncorhynchus mykiss | reverse complement strand
CAACACCCTGTCGTTCTCTGCAAACATCAAAGTAGTGACCTGCTTCTGCAGGTTCATGCTCTACAACATCTGTAGAGTACGACCCTTCCTCACACAGGAAGCGGTGCAGGTCCTAATCCAGGCACTTGTCATCTCCCGTCTGGACGACTGCAACTCTCTATTGGCGGTGCTCCTCGCTTGTGCCATCAAACCCCTGCAACTTATCCAGAACACTGCAGCCCACCTGGTTTTCTCATGTCACCCCGCTCCTCCACACACTGCAATGGCTTCCAGTTGAAGCTCACATCCACTACAAGACCCTGGTACTTACCTACAGAGCAGCAAGAGGAACTGCCCCTCCCTACCTTCAGGCTATGCTCAAACCCTACACCCACCTCAGGTCTCTTGGCCCTCCTACCCCTATGGGAGGGCAGCTCCCGCTCAGCCCAGTCCAAGCTCTTCTCTGTTCTGGCACCCCAATGGTGTAACCAGCTTCCCCTTGAAGCTAGGAGATAAGAGCCCCTGCTCATCTTCTGAAAACATGTGTAACCTGTAACGAGTGGGCTGAGAGTCGGGAAGCAAGTTCAGGGAGTGTGTTTTAATAAATAAACCTAACATAATCCAAAACAAGAAAACACAAACAACAGACGGACAAGACACAGAAACAATAACGCCTGGGGAAGGAACCAAAGGGAGTGACATATATATGGGCAGGTAATCAAGGAGCTGATGGAGTCCCGGTGCGTGTAACTATAGTGACAGGTGTGCGCCATAATGAGCAGCCTGGTGACCTAGAGACTGGAAAGAGAGCACACGTGAACAGAAACATACAGTACATCTTCAAAGATGATTTGAAATTATCCCACAACACCCCTCCTCGCTGCCCCTCCTCGCCACGATCCCCCCCCCCACCCCCCAAACAGATATATAATAATAATACATAAATAATAATATTAATAATTAAAACATCTTTCCCTTTTCCTCCTTTAGTAGCTCTGACCTTGCTGATTGTGTTTTTGATGAAAAATGTACTTGCTACAACTGATATGTGGTTGTCCCACCTAACTGCTCTAACTGTAAGTCTCTCTGGATAAGAGTGTCCAGTAAATTACTCAAATGTAGAAATGTAAATGTGTGTAAATGGCAGGGATGGATTATAAACTGGTCAATAAAGAGAAACAATATTGATACTCTCTCTCTTTCTCTCTCTCTCTCTCTTCTATCTCTTTCTCTCTCTCTCTCTCTCTCTCTCTCTCTCTCTCTCTCTCTCTCTCTCTCTCTCTTCTTTCTCTTTTTCTCTCTCTCTCCTCTCTCTCTCTCTCCTCTCTCTCTCTTTCTCTTTTTCTCTCTCTCTCTCTCTTCTTTTTCTCTCTCTTTCCTCTCTCTCTCTCTCTTTCTCTTTTTCTCTCTCTCTCTCTCTTCTTTTTCTCTCTCTCTCCTCTCTCTCTCTTCTTTCTCTTTTTCTATGTCTCTTTACTCTCTTTCACTCTCTCTCTCTCTTCTTTCTTTCTTTTCTCTATTTTTTCTCGCTCTCCATCTCTCTCTCTCCTCTTTCTCTCTCTCTCTCTCTCCTTTCTCTTTTTCTCTCTCTCTGTCTCTCTCTCCATCTCTCCCTCTCTCTCGCCCTGTGTCTCTCTTTCATTCCCTGTCGCTCTCTCTCTTTCTTGTTCTCTATTTTCTCTCTCTCCCTCTCTCTCCCTGTGCAGGTGATGTTATGATATTCCCCTCACTAACACAAGATGAATAAGACTTCTCCGTCTAACTACTATCTCATATTGCAGATGTGTGTTTTAGTCCATCAGCACTCTGTTATCTATTTGAATATTCCCATTGTGTGTGTTTGTGTGTGTGTGTGTGTGTGTGTGTGTGTGTGTGTGTGTGTGTGTGTGTGTGTGTGTGTGTGTGTGTGTGTGTGTGTGTGTGTGCGTGCGTGCGTGTGTGAACAGACATGAGGATTTAGAGTGTAATGCAGGATTATCCGGCAGGTAGACTTTCCAAACCTCCACTCCTACCAAGAAACTGAGAGATGGAGCGAGGGGGATAGCACCACCACCACATTGAAAAGCTTCAGGTCTCCCATGCAGGCATCAACCCAGCCTAGCTTCAGGTCTCCTTTCAGGGATCAACCCAGCCTAGCTTCAGGTCTCCTTTCAGGGATCAACCCAGCCTAGCTTCAGGTCTCCTTTCAGGGATCAACCCAGCCTAGCTTCAGGTCTCCTTTCAGGGATCAACCCAGCCTAGCTTCAGGTCTCCTTTCAGGGATCAACCCAGCCTAGCTTCAGGTCTCCTTTCAGGGATCAACCCAGCCTTGTTTATCTCAGCCTGGGAGTGTACCAAGCTTTTTCCCTCTCTCAGCCTGGGGAGTGTACCAAGCCTTTTCCCACCAAACCACACACAGATACACACACACATACACAAATACACACACACACAGACAGAAGGAGAGATAAAGGGAGAGAGAGTTCTAGAAGGAGAGAGAAGTAAAGGAGAATGAATGGCTATATCAGGAGAGGGAGGTGTGTGAACGTCAGCAATCTAAGCTCTTGCTGTTCTCCAAACACCCTGTATCTCACTGCATCTCTGTCTCTCTCACAATCAAACCACTCTGAATCCAACAATTATGTTAGATTTAAATATTATATATGTTCTTGGATCAATTCAATCAGTTAAAATCCTAGTTATTTTGAAACAGCTGTTAACGTTTTAAACTTGAATTCTTCTCTCTCGCTCTCTCTCGTTGGCTTCTTAAAATGATCAAAGTTGTGTGAATTTAAAAACACCAACTGCCAATTCCAAGGTTCCATTAGCTCAAATCAGAGATCAAACAGCCATAATTAAATATTAGTGAATAAATAATCTTGGAGGGAAATGAATCAAAGTATTTCTCTCAGCTGCATGAAATGGATCGGTGACCCGCTAGTGGAGCAACTTCCGATTAAACTGGAGGGCCCTTAATTCAAATAAATTCTAATAGTTATTATAGATGTTAAACATTTAGGTACATATAAGTGTCTCATATTGTCTGAAAGCGTAAATTCATGTTAATCTAACGGCACTGTCCGACTTACAGTAGCTATTACAGCGAAAACATGTCTTGCGATTATTTGAGTGCGACGCCCCAGATCAAAATATTTTTTCACCTGGCACAGGTTTCATAAATTCACATACAGTGGGCTTCAAAACTACTGGCACCCCTGACTGGCAATGCACAAACAATGCTTCAACAAATATAAACAATATAATTATAGAGAAACTCAAAATACCCACACGTGAGAAATGCTGTACTTTATTAATGTTTCAATGGAACCCACCAAAATAATGTATTGATTTAATTAAAAAACAATGTCCTCCAAATCAAGGTTTCACAATGAATGGCACCCTTAAAGATTATTATAAATAACATCTACCAAAATTAGACCACAAATTAAATTGCACTTATTTAAGTTGATCTAAGTCTTAAGGAACTATATTGAGCCATTACATCACTTCCTGTTTCCCTAGGGTATAAAAATGAGGTAACACACATGCAATATCCCTTTGTCATCCAACTCCATGAAGAAAACAAAAGAACTGGCAGTTCAAAAGAGACAGATGGTCGTAGGCCTTCATAAATCTGGTAATGGCTACAAGAAGATCCACAAACGATTGAATATACCACTGAGCACTGTCAGAGCAATTATTAAAAAATGCAAAAGATATGGAACAGTTGATAACCTCACGGGTAGAGGACACAAATACATTTTTCCCCCCAGGATAGGGAGGAGGATGGTGAGAGAAGCAACAACATCCCCAAGAATCACTGTTAAAACATTGCAGGCCTTGGTGGCGTCTTAGGGTCACCAGGTTTCAAAAAGCACCATCAGACGCCATCTCCACATCGACAGGCTCTTTGGAAGGGTCGCCAGAAGAAAGCCCTTTCTAACCACAAGACACAGACGCAAGCACTTGGAGTTTGCCAAACGTCATTTAAATTATGATTGGAAGAAGGTGCTCTGGACAGATGAGACCAAAATGGAATGTTTTGGTCAGATACAGCATCAGCATGTTTGGCGTCAAAACAGAGATGGATACAAGGAGAGGCACCTCATACCCACGGTGAAACAGAGATGGATACAAGGAGAGGCACCTCATACCCACGGTGAAACAGAGATGGATACAAGGAGAGGCACCTCATACCCACGGTGAAACAGAGATGGATACAAGGAGAGGCACCTCATACCCACGGTGAAACAGAGATGGATACAAGGAGAGGAATGTCATACCCACAGTGAAATATGGAGGGGTGTCAGTGATGTTTTGGGGCTGTTTTAATTCCAGAGGTCCAGGGGCACTGGTTAAGATTGATGGCATAATGAATTCCACCAAGTACCAGGCAATTTTGGCTGACAATCTGGTTGCTTCTGCCAGAAGGCTGGAACTTGGCCATAGGTGGACTTTCCAACAAGACAATGACCCGAAACATACCTCAAGATGCACACAGAAATTGTTCTGTGACAACAACATCAATGTCCTGCCATGGCCATGTCAGTCGCCGGACCTCCATCCAATGGAAAACCTGTGGGCTGAATGGAAGAGGGCTGTTGATAAGCACAAACCCAATAATGTGAAGGATCTTGAAAGGATCTGCATAGAGGAATGGTCCATAATCCCTCCAAATGTGTTCCTTAACCTTGTCAAACATTACAGGAAAAGACTCCATGCTGTTATCCTTGCCAGAGGTGGTTGCGCTAAGTACTAAATGAGGAGTTCCAATAATTATGAAACCTTGATTTTGGTTAAATTTATTTTGTATTAAATAATTGTATGATTTTGGTTGGTTCCATTGAAACATTAATAAAGTACAGTATTTCTCACATGTTGGTATTTTGAGTATATCTCCATAATTATATTGTTTATACTTTTTAAAGTATTGTTTGTGCATTGCCAGTCAGGGGTGCCAGTAATTTTGGAGCCCACTGTATAAAGATTAAATATTCACTTACTTTTTGAAAATCTTCCTCTGATTTGTCGTCCAAAGGGTCCCAGAGATAACATGTAGTGTCGTTTTGTTAGATAAAATCAATATTTATATCCCAGAAAGTCAGTTTAGTTGGCACCAGTAATTTGAGTAATCCACTCGTTCAACTTGCAGCGAAAGGAATCCAAAAATCTACCCCTAAACTTTGTTTCAACAAGTCAAAATATGTTTGTATTTACTCCTCAGACACCCTAAAATGTAATCAAACTATAATATTTATTTTGGAAAGAAGTATGTTATATAGGAAACCAATTATAGCGGGTGTGCAACTTCATCATTACGTGCGACGACACGGATTTTTGCAGACTGTGTCCTCATTCAAAAACTCTTATTTCTTATTTGTTTTTTAAGTTACGAGTCTGAGACTTTGAACATAGACTACTGACACCCTGTGGAAGCCATAGGATTTTACAATATGAGCTTTCTCTAGCATTTCTGAGAGGATGGTCTCTCAAAAAAAAAAAACGTTTGGTTTTTCTCCTACCATATCTATTGTGTTATATTCTCATACATTATTTTAACATTTCTACAAACTTCAAAGTGTTTTATATCCAATGGTCAGGGCCTGAGCAACAGGCAGTTTACACAGTAAGTTTACACAGTAAGTCACAGTTTAACACCTTGATCCCGTGGCTGAGACTACAATACACTTCTTAATAGAGAATACATGCACTGACACTTACTGAATGAGAGAGAGAGAGAGAGAGAGAGAGATAGAGATAGAGAGAGAGATGGAGAGAGAGAGAGAGAGAGAGAGATGGAGACAGATGGAGACAGATGGAGACAGAGGGAAAGAGGTAGAAAACACTCTCCCTCTTACTTCAGATAACACAACACAAACCTTGTACACACTCCATCCCTACATCTCTAGGAAATGTTTTTCTAAAATGAGGAGAGGATCTTCTGGTTTCACAGCATGACTGTGTTGGTCTAGGAGCATCATCTTAAAACATTCATAGTGTTTAGAGGTTCACAGGCCAGATGTTGAATTGAAACATTAATGGTGTTGCGCCTCTAGTGTTGTACTTACTCTCAGCTTTCTATCTTCTATTTTCCTCATCTTGCCTTTGGAAACCAACAGTAGATCCTCTGTTAAATCACCAACAACTGAGATGAGAATATTAGAGTATTAAAGTACAGACTACACACACACTCACGTCAACATACACACACACACACACACACACACACACACACACACACACACACACACACACACACACACACACACACACACACACACACACACACACTCATGCTCACATAAACCTCCTCTGATCTCATCTCCCTCCCTCCCTCCCTCCCTCCCTCCCTCCCTCCCTCCATCCACCCTCCATCATCCCACCCTCCATCATCCCTCTTCCCTCCCTCCCTCCTCCCTCCCTCCATCCTCCCTCCATCACCTCTCTTACTCCTAGAGGTTTGTTTTTCCAAGTCCACTTATCTTTTAGTGCTCTCTACCTCTCTCCTATCCTCCTCTCCTCTCCAGGGAAATCCATCTCTTTCCAGAGACGGTCTTATTTTAGCAACAGAAACTGTTCCTCAGAGAGCAATGTCGGACCACACACACCACTCTACTCTGTCTCCCTGCGTGTGTGCATGTGTGCACATCTGTGAAGTATCTGTTTGTGTTCCGTCTCCGTGAAGTTTCAGCAGTCAAATACATCCTTGTGTTGGTGTCTCTCTCCACCACTGCCTTTTCTCTAGTCTTCCTCCATCACCTCTCCACCTCTTTCTCTAGGCCAGCAGTTTGCATTCAGCTGGCCAATCAGGTGAAAGAATGGAAATAGAAAGGGAATACTTTAATAGCATCACCACAGGCCAAATACCTTGTTATCCCACATTTACAAATCTCCCTCACTCTCTCTCCCTTTCCTTCTCCCTTTTTTTCTCCTGCTCTCCCCTGTCCTCTCTCCCTCTCTTCTCTCTGTCCCTCTCTCTATCCACTCTTTATCTCACAATGTCACCCTCTCTCTCTCTGCCCTTCTTCTCCTTCTATATTTCTCCCTCTCTAATACCTCTCTCTCTCTGGAGATAAAAACCCTAACCTTCTCCCTAGAGAGTGACCTATATAACTGCAGACCATTAAAAACACCAGTGGCCCAATTCTCCTCTCTCAATTCAATTCAATTTCAATTCAAGGGCTTTATTGGCATGGGAAACATGTGTTAACATTGCCAAAGCAAGTGAGGTAGACAACATACAAAGTGAATATATAAAGTGAAAAACAACAAAAATTAACAGTAAACATTACACATACAGAGGTTTCAAAACAGTAAAGACATTACAAACGTCATATTATATATATATATACAGTGTTTTAACAATGTACAAATGGTTAAAGGACACAAGATAAAATAAATAAGCATAAATATGGGTTGTATTTACAATGGTGTGTGTTCTTCACTGGTTGCCCTTTTCTCGTGGCAACAGGTCACAAATCTTGCTGCTGTGATGGCACACTGTGGAATTTCACCCAGTAGATATGGGAGTTTTTCAAAATTGGATTTGTTTTCGAATTCTTTGTGGATCTGTGTAATCTGAGGGAAATATGTCTCTCTAATATGGTCATACATTGGGCAGGAGGTTAGGAAGTGCAGCTCAGTTTCCACCTCATTTTGTGGGCAGTGAGCACATAGCCTGTCTTCTCTTGAGAGCCATGTCTGCCTACGACGGCCTTTCTCAATAGCAAGGCTATGCTCACTGAGTCTGTACATAGTCAAAGCTTTCCTTAATTTTGGGTCAGTCACAGTGGTCAGGTATTCTGACGCTGTGTACTCTCTGTGTAGGGCCAAATAGCATTCTAGTTTGCTCTGTTTTTTTGTTAATTCTTTCCAATGTGTCAAGTAATTCTCTTTGTGTTTTCTCATGATTTGGTTGGGTCTAATTGTGCTGCTGTCCTGGGGCTCTGTAGGGTGTGTTTGTGTTTGTGAACAGAGCCCCAGGACCAGCTTGCTTAGGGGACTCTTCTCCAGGTTCATCTCTCTGTAGGTGATGGCTTTGTTGTGGAAGGTTTGGGAATCTCTTCCTTTTAAGTGGTTATAGAATTTAACGTCTCTTTTCTGTATTTTGATAATTAGTGGGTATTGGCCTAATTCTGCTCTGCATGCATTATTTGGTGTTCTACATTGTACACGGAGGATATTTTTGCAGAATTCTGCGTGTCTCTCTCTCTCCTTATTTCTCCCCTTCTCTTCAATGTGTGCCTGTGGGATAGTTGAGTATGATCAATCACAGAGGGTTTTAGACAGACCACTGGTTCGGCAACAAATTGACCTTTACTTTCAGCCAAGCACATACCTGGCAGATCTACTGTGTGCGTGTGCACGCCAAAGGTAGAGGTTAGCGGGTAGCAGTTTGGGCCTGGCTGAGCTAAGAGCCCATGTGTCTGTCAGCCTGAGAAGAGCACTGACCTCCACAGAGATACATCTCTCAGCCGACACACACACACACTGTCTTCGTCTCTGTCTCGCTCTCCTTTAAAATCCTATCTTTGGCAGCAGCTTTGGTGTCTTTTTGTCATGCAAGACATGATAGAAAATAAACTCATTACCTTGATGTTTTCCGTGTTCAGATGAATGCACTAACTGTAAGTCTCTCTGGATAAGAGCGTCTGCTAAATGTCTAAAATGTAAATGTAAAATGAGAGGTCTGCACTCAGGTCTTCTCTCTCTCTAGAGAGTATCCTCTGAAGGTTTTCTGCCCCACTCAAGGTTTCCTCTCCTCTGTTCTCTGTCCTCATCATCCCTCGTTCTCTGCCATAACAGCCTATAATTGTTGTCTTAGCACCCTTCATGTATAATGGATCAGGCGTTTAAAAGCTAAGGTGCAGTGAAGTTAATACCACCGGGAATTTCTGTCCTGACAAATCCATCTGCATTCTGCCTCTCTCCCACGCTTTGTGCTCTTTTCTCTCTTCCTTCTACCCCTTCTCTCTGTCTTACTCTTTCTCTTTGTCTTTCTCTTCACTTTAAAATGGGGGAAATCATATGAATCATGGAAACCTGCTCTCCCCTCTCACGCAATCCAGTTGTTCTTGTATTCCTCCCTCCCACCCACCCACCTCTCTCTCCCTTTCTCTCTCTCCCTCCCAACCCCTCTCTCTCTCCCTTTCTCTCTCTCTCTCTCCCACCCACCCCCTCTCTCTCTCCCTTCCACCCTCTCTCCCTCCCACCCCCCTCTCTCTCTTCCTTCCACCCTCCCACCCCCCTCTCTCTCTCCCGCCACCCTCTCTCCCTCCCACCCCCCTCTCTCTCTCCCTTTCTCTCTCTCTCTGTCCAGTTGTTCTTGTTTTCACCCCTCCCTTCCACCTTCTCTCTCTCCCTTTCTCTCTCTCTCTGTCCAGTTGTTCTTGTTTTCACCCCTCCCTTCCACCCCCTCTCTCTCTACCTTCCACCCTCTCTCCCTCCCACCCCCCTCTCTCTCTCCCTTCCACCCTCCCACCCCCCTCTCTCTCTCCCTCCACCCTCTCTCCCTCCCACCCCCCTCTCTCTCTCCCTTTCTCTCTCTCTCTGTCCAGTTGTTCTTGTTTTCACCCCTCCCTTCCACCCTCTCTCTCTCCCTTTCTCTCTCTCCCTTTCTCTCTCTCTCTCTCTCTGTCCAGTTGTTCTTGTTTTCACCCCTCCCTTCCACCCCCTCTCTCTCTCCCTTTCTCTCTCTCTCTGTCCAGTTGTTCTTGTTTTCACTCCTCCCTTCCAACCCCTCTCTCATCCCTCCATTTCTCCCTCTTTCTGTCTCTTTCTCTCTCTCTCTCTCTCTCTCTCTCTCTCTCTCTCTCTCCCTCCACCCTCTCTCCCTCCCACCCCCCTCTCTCTCTCCCTTTCTCTCTCTCTCTGTCCAGTTGTTCTTGTTTTCACCCCTCCCTTCCACCCTCTCTCTCTCCCTTTCTCTCTCTCTCTCTCTCTCTCTCTCTCTCTCTGTCCAGTTGTTCTTGTTTTCACCCCTCCCTTCCACCCCCTCTCTCTCTCTCTCTCTCTGTCCAGTTGTTCTTGTTTTCACCCCTCCCTTCCACCCTCTCCTCTCTCCCTTTCTCTCTCTCTCTCTCTCTCTGTCCAGTTGTTCTTGTTTTCACCCCTCCCTTCCACCCCCTCTCTCTCTCCCTTTCTCTCTCTCTCTGTCTAGTTGTTCTTGTTTTCACCCCTCCCTTCCACCCTCTCTCTCTCCCTTTCTCTCTCTCTCTCTCTCGCTCTCTCTCTCTCTCTCTATCTCTCTCTCTCTCTCTCTCTCTCACACTCTCTGTCCAGTTGTTCTTGTTTTCACCCCTCCCTTCCACCCCCCCTCTCTCTCCCTTTCTCTCTCTCTCTGTCCAGTTGTTCTTGTTTTCACCCCTCCCTTCCCTCTCTCATCCCTCCATTTCTCCCTCTTTCTGTCTCTTTCTCTCTCTCTCTGTCCAGTTTGTTTTCATCCCTCCCTTCCTGTGCTGAGAATAATTGGGTTTCTCCCTAATAGCCGGGGTAATGTTGACACTACATAAATCCTCACCCAGAAATAGAGCCTCCTCTATCACCTAAAAATACCTCATTGTTTTGTCCCCTCGTCTGTTTTTCCCTCTCCTCCATCTCTCCTCTCCTCCATCTCTCCTCCATCTCTCCTCTCCTCCATCTCTCCTCTCCTCCATCTCTCCTCTCCTCTCATCCCTCTCTCCACTCATCCATCTCTCCTCCATCTCTCCTCTCTTCCATCTCTCCACTCCTCCATCTCTCCACTCCTCCATCTCTCCTCTCCTCCATCTCTCCTCTCCACCATCTCTCCACTCCTCCATCTATCCTCCATCTCTCCTCTCCTCCATCTCTCCTCCATCTCTCCTCTCCTCCATCTCTCTCATCCATCTCTCTCCTCCATCTCTCCACTCCTCCATCTCTCCACTCCTCCATCTCTCCACTCCATCTCTCCTCTCCTCCATCTTTCCTCTCCTCCTTCTCTCATCTCCTCCCTCCTCTCCACCATCTCTCCACTCCTCCATCTCTCCACTCCATCTCTCCTCTCCTCCATCTCTCCACTCCTCTATCGCTCCTCCATCTCTCCTCTCCATCACTCCACTCCTCCGTCTCTCCACTCCTCCATCTCTCCACTCCTCTATCTCTCCTCCATCTCTCCATCTCTCCTCCATCTCTCCTCCATCTCTCCACCTCTCCACTCCTCCATCTCTCCTCTCCTCCATCTCTGCTCCATCTCTCTTCTCCTCCATCTCTAATCTCCTCCATCTCTCCTCTCTTCCATCTCTCCTCTCCTCCATCTCTCCACTCATCCATCTCTCCTCTCCTCCATATCCCCACTCCTCCTTCTCTCCTCTCCTCCTTCCCCTCTCCTCCATCTCTCCTCTCCTCCATCTCTCCTCTCTTCCATCTCTCCTCCATCTCTCCTCTACTCCATCTCTCCTCTCTTCCATCTCTCCTCCATCTCTCCTCTCCTCCATCTCTCCATCATCTCTCCTCCATCTCTCCTGGGCTATCATCAGCCTGGGTATGTAGGTCTATGTAGTATTCCCAATCAGGTTGAATCAATTTCATTGTGATTACATTTCGTACAGTACAAGCATGTTATCCTATGTTATTTTCTCATAATCTCTTGATTAACTATCATTGTTAGCATTTATGCTACTGACGGAATACCCGTCATCTCAATAATATATTGTGGTGAATGGCCTCAGACATATAGAGTACAGACTCAGTATCATCGCCTGTGTTTTATCTACAGAACAAACCAATAGACAGAGAATTAGGTAGAGGGCAGTGGCTGTCATGACATTTTGTCAGCCGGTTATTGTCAAGCAAATAACTGCTGTTCTCACTGTAAATGACCGTTAAATAACACGCTGAGCATCTCCCGGCTTCCCAGCCTACAAGTTACTGATGCTGAACTTTGGAACATCTACATTTGAAAAAGTTTAATAAATCGATTTAATATAACCTCCACTATCACAATAAATACATTATTTATTTTAGACATGTCTAAAGAATCATGATATGAAGAAAATGTAGTCTATTTCAGAACAGAATAGCATACTCTGAGTTGTCCTTAATTAAGTTAGGCCCTGATCTGGCTACTCCATATAGCTGTTAGCTCCACTAGTTAAATTAGCAGAGACCAGATTAGCTTAGCATTATGATTAGCTTAGCATTATGATTCGCTTAGCATTATGATTAGCTTAGCATTATGATTTGCTTAGCATTATGAGTTGCTTAGCATTATGATTAGCTTAGCATTATGATTTGCTTAGCATTATGATTTTCTTAGCATTATGATTAGCTTAGCAGCATGATTAGCTTAGCATTATGATTTGCTTAGCATTATGATTTGCTTAGCATTATGATTTGCTTAGCATTATGATTAGCTTAGCATTATGATTTGCTTCTTATGCAGGCTGCACACACTTCATCAGTCTCTCATTCACAGTTTGACAAACACTTGAAAATATTCTCACCAGACTAATATAATTTTCTCAATTTCCCCGTGGAAACCCCTCTTGTGTGGCCATAATGCCCCCTAAAAAATCCATGCCTTTTGTGGCCAAAGTGACCGTTGTGTCCTTGGGCTGAATATAACTATTATAATTCCCTTCTCCCAGCTGCCACGCTCCGAAGCACCTCTCACTCACATGGCTCTCCAAATTGCATAGCCTATTGAAATGTTGCTCATGGGCTCTCATGAAGTGTTTGATTTGATTTTTGAAAACATTTGCATTGATGTCAGAATGATTATAGGGACAATAGATTGCTGAGTTCCAGGCAGTTAGCACGTTTGGTAGGCTACTAATGACCAGCAGCAGCATCAGAGCTTGGAGAAGCCTGACTAAACGGTCACGTGGAATTTGACTGCAGTCATGACTCGTTACCAAAGGTGTGGAGATAATACCGTCACCATTACAACCCTAGGTAGGTAGAAGGATCAAGGTCGTAGGTCAACTCTAGCTAACAGGCTCAAATGAGAGATTATAGGACTATATACTACTACCTCACAGGGTCAAAACAGTGATTTTATCTCTTCTGCCCTAAGCACACACACACGTTCTCTCACACACACACACACATTCTCTCACACTCACACACACACACACACACACACACACACACACACACACACACACACACACACACACACACACACACACACACACACACACACACACACACACACACACGTTCTCAATCTCTCTCACACGCATCCAAGTGAGAGTGTGTGTGGGCAGGATCGGATTGGTTAGGGGGATGGGGCTGAAAGAATGGCCATCGAGAATTGATCTTTTGACATGCGTGTGTGTGTGTGTGTGTGTGTGTGTGAGAGAGAGAGAGAGAGAATGTGCGTGTGTGCGTGCGTGCGTGCGTGTGTGTGTGTGTGTGTGTGTGTGTGTGTGTGTGTGTGTGTGCCAGATGAAAGACCCATCAGTCCCATCAGTTGACATGTTCCTGTAATTGGCTCCGTGAAAATTCTGCTCCACGCTCTTCAGCATCAAAGCCTTTCACAGCTACTCTGCTTTGATGTGTGCGTGTGTGTGTGTGTGTGTGTGTGTGTGTGTGTGTGTGTGTGTGTGTGTGTGTGTGTGTGTGTGCGTGTGTGTGTGTGTGTGTGTGTGTGTGTGTGTGTGTGTGTGTGTGTGAGTGAGTGAGTAGTGAGTAGTGGGAGAGGGAGAGAGAGAGAGAGAGAGTGTTTCCGCTGGTCGACTGTGGTCATTGCTGACACACACAGTCATCTAATTAGATTGTCAATCTGGTAGAGCACACTTCCTGTTGTATTTATCAACACACCCCCCTGCATCGACCCATCACACCAGCCACTCCACTTAAACCATGCTTCAACTCAACTGAATTTAAAGCCGTTTTCTCTGTCTCTCTCTTCTTCCCTCTTCCTCCCTATTTTCCTTGAAAGGCAGCAATGTGACCAGTGTTTCCCTAGGCCTGCTGTTTCAGGTGTTCCTCTCCTCTCCTCTCCTCTCCTCTCCTCTCCTCTCCTCTCCTCTCCTCTCCTCTCCTCACCTCTCCTCTCCTCTCCTCTCCTCTCCTCTCCTCTCAGGTCTGCTGTGACATCACTGCTGCAGTCAATCAATAGATCACCTTTCTTATTACACCATGTCACTCACACAACCACACAAATACACACAACTACACACAACCACACACACAACTACACACACAACAACACACACAACTACACACATCTACACACACAACCACACACACAACTAGAAAAAACGACACAACCACATAACCACACACACAATTACACACAACCACACACACAACTACACACACAACCACACACACAACTACACATACAGCCACACAACTACACACCCACACACAACTACACACACAACCAAACAACTACACAACCACACACACAACCACACACACACACAACCGTCTCTCTGTCTCAATCTCGCTCTCTCTCTGTCTCACTATGTTGTGTTTTTCTTCAATCAACTAGCACACCTACACATTCTCTCTCTCCCTTTCTCTCCTATTTTCATTATCTCTACTCTCTACTGTCTCCGCTTTCTCTGTCTCTTCCCTCCTCCTCTCCTCTCCACCGCCTCTCCCTCCTCCCCTCCTCTCCACCTCCTCTCCCTCCTCCCCTCCTTCCCTCCTCTCCTCCTCTCCCCTCCTTCCCTCCTTCCATCCTCTCCTCCTCCTCTTGCCCCTTCCCTTCTTTCCCCTCCTTCCCTCTACTCCCCTCCTTTCACTCTGTCATTCTGTTCCTTCCCATCCTCCTCATTCTCTCATTCTCTTGTTCAATCTCATTCTTTCTCTCAGCAGTCAGCCTGTCTGATAGAGAAGCAGGTGTCTGATGGAAGCACACACACACATACACACACTAATGCATACACATATATAGCCTGAGATGGAGAAAGAGAGACAGAGAAAAAGAGAGAGAGATAGGGAGCGGTGATAGGGAGCGGTGAGAGAGAGAGCGAGAGAGAGAGAGACACAGAGAGGTCATAGGGAGCGGTGAGAGAGAGAGAGAGAGAGAGAACAAGAGAGAGAGAGAGACACAGAGAGGAGATAGGGAGCGGTGAGAGAGAGAGAGAGAGAAAGAGAGAGAAAGAAAGAGCAAGACACAGAGGGAGAGAGACAGAGTGACAGAGAGACAGACAGGCAGGCAGACAGACAGACAGACAGACAGACAGACAGACAGACAGACAGACAGACAGACATACATACATACATACATTGAGTGACACAGAGAGAGAGACAGAGAGACAGACACAGAGAGAGACACAGAGAGAGAGACACAGAGAGACAGACACAGATAGACAGACACAGAGAGACAGATAGAGACAGAAAGATAGGGAGTGGTGTGAGAGAGAGAGAGAGAGAGAGAGAGAGAGGGGCACACACAGAGAGAGACAGATAGAGACAGAAAGACAGAGAGTGATAGAGAGAGAGAAAAAAAGAGAGTGACAGAGAGGGAGAGAGAGAGAAAGAGAGACAGACAGAGAGAGAAAGAGAGACAGAAAGAGAGAGACAGAGAGAGACAGAGCGCGCGAGAGAGAGAAAGAGAGAGACAGAAATACAGAGAGTAGATAGGGAGCGGTGCCTAGATTGAGTGAATAACTATTATGAAAAGCTGTCACTGTTATCAGGATTGCTTCTTAACTCTATACTGTTGCTTAATTGACCCATATCTCATTTCCTGTAATATTGTGTGGGCCAGTACATATGCCTCTTACCTACAGTACACAAATTACTCATCATACATTTGCAAGACTCGCCACGTCCTCTAATTACCTGGCTCCATCTGCACCTTTGTTTAAGAAAGTCAATATCTCGTCTAATTACGACATTAATCTACGACAATTATGTACTTTCATCTACAAATACACATACCCACCAGACAGTTTACCTAAATCCTTCAGTGGATTCTTCCAGGTTCATTCTGAAATCCATCCATATAATACAAGACACTGCTATAACCTTCACCCTCCCCACTGCCCCACCTCATATAGTCAATTGTCTATTCGATACAGAGGTACCATGCTCTGGAATTCTTATCTTCGCATTGCCAAAACCTCATCATCCCTCAATAACTTCAAGTGAAGACTGGGGGTCAGTCTGATGAACCAAACTACCCAATAATCCCTCCGTGTAGCCTAACTCTCTCTCTCACATAATCAAACATGCTTTTTCTTGTTTACTGAGTTTGTCTTGTTCAGTTATAATTAATAGGTTGTATTTAACTGATTGAACACACTTTTGTTTTGTACTTATACATTTGTGGTGTAGTTTTCATATCAGCCCATTTGGTCTTCCAACCACACCTGCATACCGATTTTATCAGGTTTTCATCTGCACTGTTTTGTCATTCACTTCTTTCCTTTACAAATAAATAAAACCTAGAACCTAATCCAAGCAAAACATCTTCTAAAACTACTACCAAACATGTTTTATCTGTCTGTTTATTAGTGGGTTTCTGTCAAATGCACTTTCACTAGCTGTCAAAGCCCACTGTGACATGTGGACCTCTCTGCTCTGCATCCAGACACACCCTTTATATTAGATCAGGAGGATGTCTCTCCACACTTCAATCTCTCTCTCTCTCTCTCTCTCTCTCTCTCTCTCTCTCTCTCTCTCTCTCTCTCTCTCTCTCCTCTCCTTCTCTCTCTCATTCTCTCTCCCCTCTCCCCCCCCCTCTCTCTCTCTCTCTCTCTCTCTCTCTCTCTCACATTCTCTCCTCTCTCTCTCTCTCTCTCTCTCTCTCTCTCTCTCTCTCTCTCATTCTCTCCCTTCTCTCTCACTCTCCCCTCTCTCCCCTCTCACTCCTCTCTCTCTCCATCTCTCTCCCTCTCCTCTCTCTCTCGCTCCCGCTCTCCCCCCATCTCTCTCGCTCTCTCTCTCTTTCTCTCACTCTGTCGCCCATCTTCACCTAATGAGCCTTTGTTTAGTTTGCCTGTTGGTTTAGCTTAGCACAGACATTAGTTTATTCAGGTATTATTTGTTGTTGGTTTTGTTACTAGATCAGCAAGCTTTGATAGCACTCCCAAACCTACACAATATATACAAAAGTATGTGGACACCCCTTCAAATTAGAGGATTTGGCTATTTCCTGCTGACAGGGATATAAATCCAGCACACACCCATGCAATCACCATAGACAAACATTGGCAGTGGAATGTCCTTACTGAAGAGCTCAGTGACAGTCACCATTACAACAGGTGCGTTCATCAAATTTCTGCCCTGCTAGAGTTGCCCCGGTCAACTGTAAGTGCTGTTGTTGTGAAGTGAAAACGTCTAGGAGAAACAACAGCTCAGCCGTGAAATGGTAGGCCACACAAGCTCACAGAACGTCTGTCCTCGGTTGCAACACTCACTACCGAGTTCCCCTGTAAGCAACGTCAGCACAAGAACTGTTCATCAGGAGCTTCATGAAATGGGTTTCCATGGCTGAACAGGCACAATGCCAAGCATTGGATGGAATGGTGTAAAGCTCGCAGCCATTGGACTCCTTAGCAGTGGAAACGCCTTCTTTGGAGTGATGAATCATCTGGCAGTATCACCATCTGGCAGTACGACGGACAAATCTGGGTTTGGCGGATGCCAGGAGAACGCTACCTGCCCGAATGCATAGTGACACCAGTAAATGTTGGTGGAGGAGGAATAATGGCCTGGGGCGGTTTTTCATGGTTTGGGCTTGGTCACTTAGTGGAAAGCCTTCCCAGAAGAGTGAGGGCTGTATTAGCAGCAAAGGGGGGACCAACTCCAAATTAATGCCCATGATTTTGGAATGAGATGTTCAACGAACAGGTGTCCACATACTTTTGGTCAGGCAGCGTATTTCACAATCAGAAAATATCATCCTGGCAGTTCTATCCTCTGTGTTCTGTAGCATTTCCTTTGACTGAGTTGGACTTTCATGTTGAACTACAGATGTACAAACAGTATGTGTTTTTCTCTTTGGTTTGACACACACACACACACACACACACACACATAGACACACACACACACACACACACACACACACACACACACACACACACACACACACACACACAGAGAGAGAGACAGACAGACATATAGACACACACACACACACACACACACATAGACACACACTCCTGTGGGATTTAGTCTCTGGGCAGAGATGAAAATAGGTTTGATTATAAAAAGTGAAATATCATTCATGAGAAGAATGTGTGGGTGATTGCAGTGGGGATTGTGTGTGTGTGTGATGGAGTGTCACTCTCGGTGTTGGCATCTAGAAGTGTACTGACCAGGGGTGCGACGCCCACCACATCCTCCTTACTCCCAGCAGAGACTCATACTGGGTTCCTCCTGAGGTGGGCCAGTGCCTGAGGGACCAAAGAGGGGGATAGATCGATTGAGAGATGGAGGGAGGGAGGGAGCGATGGAGGGAGGGATGGAGAGATGGAGGGAGAGATGGAGGGAGGGATGGAGAGATGGAGGGAGAGATGGAGAGATGGAGGGAGAGATGGAGAGATGGAGGGAGGGATGGAGAGATGGAGAGAGAGATGGAGAGAGGGAGGGATGGACAGATGGAGGGGGGGTGGAGAGATGGAGGGAGGGAGGGAGGGAGAGATGGAGGGAGAGATGGAGGGAGGGATGGAGAGATGGAGGGAGAGATGGAGAGAGGGAGGGATGGACAGATGGAGGGGGATGGAGGGAGGGATGGAGAGATGGAGGGAGGGATGGAGAGATGGAGGGGGGGATGGAGAGATGGAGGGAGGGATGGAGGAAGGGATGGAGAGATTCAGAGTGGGATGGAGAGAGGAGGGATGGAGAGATGGAGGGAGGGATGGACAGATGGAGGGGGAGATGGAGAGATGGAGGGAGGGATGGAGAGATGGAGGGGGGGATGGAGGAAGGGATGGAGAGATTCAGAGTGGGATGGCGAGAGAAGGGATGGAGAGGTGGAGGGGTGGAGAGATGGAGGGAGGGATGGACAGATGGAGGGAGGGATGGAGAGATGGGGGGAGGGATGGAGGAAGGGATGGAGAGATTCAGAGTGGGTTGGAGAGAGAAGGGATGGAGAGATTCAGAGTGGGATGGAGAGAGGAGGGATGGAGAGAGGAGGGATGGAGAGATTCAGAGTGGGATGGAGAGAGGAGGCATGGAGAGAGGGAGGGAGGGAGGGATGGAGAGAGGAGGGATGGAGAGATTCAGAGTGGGATGGAGAGAGGAGGGATGAGAGAGGAGGGATGGAGAGAGGAGGGATGGAGAGAGGAGGGATGGAGAGATTCAGAGTGGGATGGAGAGAGGAGGGTTGGAGAGAGGAGGGTTGGAGAGAGGAGGGATGGAGCGAGGAGGGTTGGAGAGAGGAGGGATGGAGAGAGGGAGGGAGGGATGAAGAGAGGAGGGATGGAGAGAGGAATTTTCACCATCCCTCCATTTGTGTCTGTCTGTCAATTCAATTCAAGGGGCTTTATTGGCTTGGGAAACATGTGTTAACATTGCCATAGCAAGTGAGGTAGATGATATACAAAAGTGAAATAAACAATACAAATTAACAGTAAACATTACACATACTACACACATCACACTCTATCTGTCTCCATCTGTCTCTGTTGTCTCTGTCTCTATCTGTCAGTCTCTGTCTCTTTCTTTATCAGTCGCTGTCTCTCTCTGTCTCTATCTGTCTCTGTCTCTATCTGTCTCTGTTTCTGTCTCTCTCTGTCTCTCTCTGTCTCTCTCTGTCTCTATCTGTCTCTCTGTCTCTCTCTGTCTGTCTCTTTCTCTCTCTCTGTCTGTCTCTTTCTCTCTGTGTCTCTCTCTGTCTCTCTCTGTCTGTCTCTGTCTCTCTCTGTCTCTCTCTGTCCGTCTCTTTCTCTCTGTGTCTCTCTCTGTCTCTCTCTGTCTTTCTCTGTCTCTCTGTCTCTCTCTGTCTGTCTCTTTCTCTCTCTCTGTCTGTCTCTTTCTCTCTGTGTCTCTCTCTGTCTCTCTCTGTCTGTCTCTTTCTCTCTGTGTCTCTCTCTGTCTGTCTCTGTCTCTCTCTGTCTCTCTCTGTCTCTGTCTCTATCTGTCTCTGTCTCTCTCTGTCGGTCTCTGTCTCTGTCGGTCTCTGTCTCTGTCTCTCTCTGTCTCTGTCTCTATCTGTCTCTGTCTCTCTCTGTCGGTCTCTGTCTCTGTCTCTATCTGTCAGTCTCTGTCTCTTTCTTTATCAGTCTCTGTCTCTCTCTGTCTCTGTCTCTCTCTGTCTCTATCTGTCTCTGTCTCTATCTGTCTCTGTTTCTGTCTCTCTCTGTCTCTATCTGTCTCTATCTGTCTCTATCTGTCTCTCTGTCTCTCTCTGTCTGTCTCTTTCTCTCTCTCTGTCTGTCTCTGTCTGTCTCTGTCTCTCTCTGTCTCTCTCTGTTTCTCTCTGTCTGTTTCTGTCTCTCTTTGTCTCTCTCTGTCTCTCTCTGTCTCTCTCTGTCTGTCTCTTTCTCTCTCTGTCTCTCTCTGTCTCTCTCTGTCTCTCTCTGTTTCTCTCTCTAACAGGGTGGTGTGTCAGTGTGTAGCTAGTAGTAATGAATCTGTTGTAAAGTCAGATGACGCTTTGTCTCATCAGTTCTCAGTTCTACAGGCCTTTTCTCTACACTTCTCAATGTCACACAGGGCTCAAACCTGCCTTTTGTCTCCACACACACACACACACACACACTCACACACACACACACACACACACACACACACACACACACACACACACTCACACACACACACACACACACACACACACACACACACACACACACACACACACACACACACACACACACACACACACGAGCGCGCACACACACACGCACACACACACACACACACACACACACACACACACACACACACACACACACACACACACACACACACACACAGCATGTCATATTAACCCTAACTAAACCCTGGAATGATCTGTGTCTCTCAGCATGTCACATTAACCCTAACTAAACCCTGGGATGATCTGTGTCTCTCAGCTGATAACACCAGATGGCCTTACATTGTCTGCTGTACAGTCGTGGCCAAAAGTTTTGAGAATGACCCGAATATTTATTTTCACAAAGTCTGCTGCCTCAGTTTGTATGATGGCAATTTGCATATACTCCGGAATGTTATGAAGAGTGATCAGACAAGGCTGGAGATCACTCTGTCATGCTGATTGAGTTCGAAAAACAGACTGGAAGCTTCAAAAGGAGGCTGATGCTTAGAATCCTTGTTCTTCCTCTGTCTACCATGGTTACTCGCAAGGAAACACATGCCATCATCATAGCTTTGCACAAAAAGGGCTTCACAGGTAAAAATATTGCTGCCAGTAAGATTGCACCTAAATCAACCATTTATCAGATCATCAAGAACTTCAAGGAGAGTGATTCAATTGTTGTGAAGAATGCTTCAGGGCGCCCAAGAAAAGTCCAGCAAGCGCCAGGACCGTCTCCTACAGTTGATTCAGCTGCGGGATCGGGGCACCACCAGTACAGAGCTTGCTCAGGAATGGCAGCAGGCAGGTGTGAGTGCATCTGCATGCACAGTGAGACGAAGACTTTTGGAGGAAGGCCTGGTGTCAAGAAGGGCAGCAAAGAAGCCACTTCTCTCCAGGAAAAACATCAGGGACAGACTGATATTCGGCAAAAGGTACAGGGATTGGACTGCTGAGGACTGGGGTGAAGTCATTTTCTCTGATGAATCCCCTTTCTGATTGTTTGGGGCATCCAGAAAAAAGCTTGTCTGGAGAAGACAAGGTGAGCGCTGCCATCAGTCCTGTGTCATGCCAACAGTAAAGCATCCTGAGACCATTCATGTGTGGGGTTGCTTCTCAGCCAAGGGAGTGGGCTCACTCACAATTTTGCCTAAGAACACAGCCATGAATAAAGAATGGTACCAACACATCCTCCGAGAGCAACTTCTCCCAACCCTCCAGGAACAGTTTAGTGATGAACAATGCCTTTTCCAGCATGATGGAGCACCTTGCCATAAGGAAAAAGTGATAACTAAGTGGCTTGGGGAACAAAACATTGATATTTTGGGTCCATGGCCAGGAAACTCCCCAGACCTTAATCCCATTGAGAACTTGTGGTCAATCCTCAAGAGGCGGGTGGACAAACAAAAACCCACAAATTCTGACAAACTCCAAGCATTGATTATGCAAGAATGGGCTGCCATCAGTCAGGATGTGGCCCAGAAGTTAATTGACAGCATGCCAGGGCAGATTGCAGAGGTCTTGAAAAAGAAAGGTCAACACTGCAAATATTGACTCTTTGCATCAACTTCATGTAATTGTCAATAAAAGCCTTTGACACTTATGAAATGTAACGTCTGACAAAAAATATCTAAAGACACTGAAGCAGCACACTTTGTGAAAATGTATATTTGTATCATTCTCATAACTGTTGGCCACGATTGTACAGTATACATTTAATGTGTCTCAGTTGCATTCATACTACTAGTATAGTAATACTAATAACTAATATACTACTAATATAGTAATAATATAGTACTAATATACTACTAATATAGTAATAATAATAACTAATATAGTAATATAATAATATACTACTAATATATTATTAATAT
>NC_143046.1:14885000-14915000 GCF_057628025.1 Oncorhynchus mykiss | reverse complement strand
CTGCGTCTTGTGACCGTAGCGTACGTGTAAGTATGTACGGCAGGACCAAATCAGAGAGATAGGTAGGAGCAAGCCCATGTAATGCTTTGTAGGTTAGCAGTAAAACCTTGAAATCAGCCCTTGCCTTGAAAGGAAGCCAGTGTAAGGAGGCTAGCACTGTAGTAATATGATCAAATTTTGGGGTTCTAGTCAGGATTCTAGCAGCCGTATTTAGCACTAACTGAAGTTTATGTTATGCTTTATCTGGGTAGCCGGAAAGTAGAGCATTGCAGTAGTCTAACCTAGAAGTGACAAAAGCATGGATACATTTTTCTGCATCATTTTTGGACAGAAAGTTTCTGATTTTTGCAATGTTACGTAGATGGAAAAAAGCTGTACTTGAAATGGTCTTGATATGTTCTTCAAAAGAGAGATCGGCGTCCTGAGTAACGCCGAGGTCCTTCACAGTTTTATTTGAGACGACTGTACAACCATTAAGATTAATTGTCAGATTCAACAGAAGATCTGTTTCTTGGGACATAGAACAAGCATCTCTGTTTTGTCCGAGTTTAAAAGTAGAAAGTTTGCAGCCATCCACTTCCTTATGTCTGAAACACATGCTTCTAGCGAGGGCAATTTTGGGGCTTCACCATGTTTCATTGAAATGTACAGCTGTGTGTCATCCGCATAGCAGTGAAAGTTAACAAACATTATGTTTTCGAATAACATCCCCAAGAGGTAAAATATATAGTGAAAACAATAGTGGTCCTAAAACGGAACCTTGAGGAACACCGAAATTTACAGTTGATTTGTCAGAGGAAAAACCCTTCACAGAGACAAACTGATATCTTTCCGACAGATAAGATCTAAACCAGGCCAGAACTTGTCCGTGTAGACCAATTTGTGTTTCCAATCTCTCCAAAAGAATGTGGTGATCGATGGTATCAAAAGCAGCACTAAGGTCTAGGAGCACGAGGACAGATGCAGAGCCTTGGTCTGATGCCATTAAAAGGTCATTTATCACCTTCACAAGTGAAGTCTCAGTGCTATGATGGGGTCTAAAACCAGACTGAAGCATTTCGTATACATTGTTTGTCTTCAGGAAGGCAGTGAGTTGCTGCGCAACAGCCTTTTCTAACATTTTTGAGAGGAATGGAAGATTCGATATAGGCCGATAGTTTTTTATATTTTCTGGGTCAAGGTTTGGCTTTTTCAAGAGAGGCTTTATTACTGCCACTTTTAGTGAGTTTGGTACACATCCGGTGGATAGAGAGCCGTTTATTATGTTCAACATAGGAGGGCCAAGCACAGGAAGCAGCTCTTTCAGTAGTTTAGTTGGAATATGGTCCAGTATGCAGCTTGAAGGTTTAGAGGCCATGATTATTTTCATCATTGTGTCAAGATATATAGTACTAAAACACTTGAGCGTCTCTCTTGATCCTAGGTCCTGGCAGAGTTGTGCAGACTCAGGACAACTGAGCTTTGAAGGAATACGCAGATTTAAAGAGGAGTCTGTAATTTGCATTCTAATAATCATAATCTTTTCCTCAAAGAAGTTCATGAATTTATCACTGCTGAAGTGAAAGCCATCCTCTCCTGGGGAATGCTGCTTTGCGACAGTATCAAAAAGGAATTTCGGATTGTTCTTATTTTCCTCAATTAATTTGGAAAAATAGGATGATCGAGCAGCAGTAAGGGCTCTTCGGTACTGCACGGTACTGTCTTTCCAAGCTAGTCGGAAGACTTCCAGTTTGGTGTGGCGCCATTTCCTTTCCAATTTTCTGGAAGCTTGCTTCAGAGCTCGGGTATTTTCTGTGTACCAGGGAGCTAGTTTCTTATGAGAAATGTTTTTAGGTTTTAGGGGTGCAACTGCATCTAGGGTATTGCGCAAGGTTAAATTGAGTTCCTCAGTTAGGTGGTTAACTGATTTTTGTCCTCTGGCGTTCCTTGGGTAGACAGAGGGCATCTGGAAGGACATCAAGGAATCTTTATGTTGTCTGAGAATTTATAGCACGACTTTTGATGTTCCTTGGTTGGGGTCTGAGCAGATTATTTGTTGCAATTGCAAACGTAATAAAATGGTGGTCCGATAGTCCAGGATTATGAGGAAAAACATTAAGATCCACAACATTTATTCCATGGGACAAAACTAGGTCCAGAGTATGACGATCAGCCTTAACAACAACAACAACAAACTAAGGACAACAGGATAATGATCAGCCTTAACAACAACAACAACAAACTAAGGACAACAGGATAATGATCAGCTCAAATTGACAAGCTCAGAGACCAATGTGGGCTAAAGCACATCATAGGGATTATTATTAAACACACACACAATCACACCCACAAACACACACACACACAATCACACACACACACACACACACACACACACACACACACACACACACACACACACACACACACACACACACACAATCACACACACACACACACACACATCTTCCCTCTCTTCCCCTCCCTTCTGTCTCGTCCTCTCTCCACTTCGCCTTATCCCCTCCTCTCCAACCTCCCCCTCCCATTATGAAGCAATAGTGAAAATGAGGCCACAATACCTTCAAAGGGTTGTAATGCACCCAGCAATTTACTTTGACTGACACACTTCTGCAGGCTGGCTGGCTGGCTGGCTCAGACAGCCTTTTACAGCGAAGGGGAGATTGTCACTCTCTCTCTCTGTGTGTGTGTGTGTGTGTGTGTGTGTGTGTGTGTGTGAAGCAATCAGCCCCTTCTCAGACACAGGGAATGTTAGCAGACAAAAAACATGTGCCAGAGAGAGAGAGACAAAGGGAGAGAGGAGTCAGGGAGAGACAGAGAGGGAGAGACAGAGAGAGAGAGGGAGAGACAGAGAGGGAGTGGTAGGAATTGACAGAGAGAGATAGAAAGAGAGAGGGAGAGGGAGAGTCAGAGAGGCAGAGAGGGAGAGGCAGAGAGGCAGAGAGGGAGATGGAGAGTTAGAGAGGGAGAGACAGAGAGGGAGAGACAGAGAGGGAGATGGAGAGTCAGAGAGGGAGAGACAGAGAGAGAGAGACAGAGAGGGAGTGGGAGGAATGGAGAGAGAGAAAGAGAGTCAGAGAGGGAGAGACAGAGGGAGAGGCAGAGAGGGAGTGTGAGGAATGGAGAGACAGAGGGAGAGGCAGAGAAGAGGGGACAGAGAGGAAGATGGATAGTCAGAGAGGGAGAGGGAGAGAGAGGAGGTGAGAGAGAGAGAGTGAGTGGGAGTGGGAGGATTGGAGAGAAAGAGGGGGGAGGGAGAGACAGAGAGAGACAGAGAGGGAGAGAGAGAACGGGAGAGACAGAGAGAGGGAGAGAGAGAGAGGGAGAGAGAGACGGAGAGGGTGAGACAGAGAGTGAGACAGAGAGAGACAGAGACAGGGAGAGGCAGAGAGGGAGAGAGAGAGAGACAGAGATAGGCAGAGAGGGAGAGACAGAGAGAGACAGAGAGAGGCAGAGAGGGAGAGCGAGAGGGAGAGACAGAGAGAGACAGAGAGGGAGAGTCAGAGATGGATAGAGAGACAGAGGGAGAGACAGAGATGGAGAGTCGGAGAGGGAGAGACAGAGGGGGAGAGACAGAGAGGGAGAGTCAGAGAGGGAGAGTCAGAGAGGGAGAGGGAGAGACAGAGAGACAGAGAGAGGCAGAGAGGGAGAGAGATGGAGAGACAGAGAGAGGCAGAGAGGGAGAGAGTGAGAGAGACAGAGAGGGAGAGACAGAGAGACAGAGAGGGAGAGAGAGAGAGACAGAGAGGGAGAGGCAGAGAGGGAGAGACAGAGAGGCAGAGAGGGAGAGACAGAGAGAGACATAGACAGAGAGAGGCAGAGAGGGAGAGTCAGAGAGGGAGAGTCAGAGAGGGAGAGTCAGAGAGGGAGAGACAGAGAGGTAGAGACAGAGAGAGGCAGAGAGGGAGAGAGAGGGAGAGACAGAGAGAGGCAGAGAGGGAGAGACAGAGAGGGAGAGGCAGAGAGGGAGAGGCAGAGAGGGAGAGTCAGAGAGGGAGAGACAGAGAGGGAGAGACAGAGAGGGAGAGACAGAGAGGGAGAGACAGAGAGGGAGAGACAGAGAGAGAGAGAGAGAGAGAGAGAGAGAGAGAGAGACAGAGACAGAGAGACAGAGAGGGAGAGACAGAGAGAGACAGAGAGAGGCAGAGAGGGAGAGACAGAGAGAGGGTAAAACATACAACATTATAAAATCCATGTACACAAACAACAAGTGTGCGGTTAAAATTGGCAAAAAACACACACATTTCTTCACACAGGGTCGTTGGGTTGGACAGGGATGCAGCTTAAGCCCCACCCTCTTCAACATATATATCAACGAATTGGCGCGGGCACTAGAAAAGTCTGCAGCACCCGGCCTCACCCTGCTAGAATCCGAAGTCAAATGTCTGCTGTTTGCTGATGATCTGGTGCTTCTGTCACCAACCAAGGAGGCCTACAGCAGCACCTAGATCTTATGCACAGATTCTGTCAGACCTGGGCCCTGACAGTAAATCTCAGTAAGACCAAAATAATGGTGTTCCAAAAAAGGTCCAGTCACCAGGACCACAAATACAAATTCCATCTAGACACTGTTGCCCTAGAGCACACAAAAAACTATACATACCTTGGCCGTGAACGATCTGAGCGACAAGGCAAGAAGGGCATTCTATGCCATCAAAAGGAACATAAATTTCAACATACCAATTAGGATTTGGCTAAAAATACTTGAATCAGTTATAGAGCCCATTGCCCTTTATGGTTGTGAGGTCTGGGGTCCGCTCACCAACCAAGACTTCACAAAATGGGACAAACACCAAATTAAGACTGCATGAAGAATTCTGCAAAAAATATCCTCTGTGTACAACGTAGAACACCAAATAATGCATGCAGAGCAGAATTAGGCCGATACCCACTAATTATCAAAATCCAGAAAAGAGCTGTTAAATTCTATAACCATCTAAAAGGAGGCGATTCCCATACCTTCCACAACAAAGCCATCACCTACAGAGAGATGAACCTGGAGAAGAGTTCCCTAAGCAAGCTGGTCCTGGGGCTCTGTTCACAAACACAAACACACCCTACAGAGCCCCAGAACAACAGCACAATTAGACCCAACCAAATCATGAGAAAACAAAAAGAGAATTACTTGACACATTGGAAAGAATTAACAAAAAAACAGACCAAACTAGAATGCTATTTGGCCCTACACAGAGGCAGAATACCTGCCCACTGTGACTGACCCAAAATTAAGGAAAGCTTTGACTATGTACAGACTCAGTGAGCATAGCCTTGCTATTGAGAAAGGACACCTGTTTAACATCCCATCCGAGAGACGGCACCCTACACAGGGCAGTGTCCCCAATCACTGCCCTGGGGCATTGGGATATTTTTTTTATTTTTTTTTGGACCAGTAGAAAGAGTGCCTCCTACTGGCCCTCCAACACCACTTCCAACAGCATCTGGTCTCCCATCCAAGGACTGACCAGGACCAACCCTGCTTAGCTTCAGAAGCAAGCCAGCAGTGGTACGCAGGGTGGTATCTACTGGGTGAAATTCCACAGTGTGCCATCACAGCAGCAAGATTTGTGACCTGTTGCCACGAGAAAAGGGCAACCAGTGAAGAACAAACACCATTGTAAATACAACCCATATTTATGCTTATTTATTTTATCTTGTGTCCTTTAACCCTTTGTACATTGTTAAAACACTGTATATATATATATATAATATGACATTTGTAATGTCTTTATTGTTTTGAAACTTCTGTAAGTGCAATGTTTACAGTTAATTTTTATTGTTTTTCACTTTATATATTCACTTTATATATTATCTACCTCACTTGCTTTGGCAATGTTAACACGTTTCCCATGCCAATAAAGCCCCTTGAATTGAATTTAATTGAGAGACATAGACAGAAAGAGGCAGAGAGAGGCAGAGAGGGAGAGACAGAGAGGGAGAGACAGAGAGGGAGAGACAGAGAGAGAGATTCACACTGTTATATTTTCAATAGAGCTGTGTTTCCGTAAGGGATGAGCATCACACGCACCAACACACCTACCAACACACCTACCAACACACACACCAACACACCTACCAACACACCTACCAACACACACACCAACACACCTACCAACACACCTACCAACACACACACCAACACACCTACCAACACACGCACCAACACACACACCAACACACCTACCAACACACCTACCAACACAAACACCAACACACCTACCAACACACACACCAACACACGCACCAACACACGCACCAACACACGCACCAACACACACACCAACACACCTACCAACACACACACCAACACATACACTAACACATGCACCAACACACGCACCAACACACACACCAACACACGCACCAACACACACACCAACACACCTACCAACACACCTACCAACACACACACCAACACACACACCAACACACACACCAACACACACACCAACACACACACCAACACACACCTACCAACACACCTACTAACACACCTACCAACACACACACCAACACACCTACCAACACACACACCAAACACACACCAACACATACACCAACACACACACCAACACACACACCAACACACACACCAACACACCTACCAACACACCTACCAACACACCTACCAACACACACACCAACACACCTACCAACACACACACCAACACACCTACCAACACACGCACCAACACACACACCAACTCACCTACCAACACACCTACCAACACATGCACCAACACACCTACCAACACACCTACCAACACACCTACCAACACACCTACCAAAACACCTACCAACACACCTACCAACACACCTACCAACACACACACCAACACACCTACCAACACACCTACCAACACACCTCCCAACCCACGCACCAACACACACACCAACACACCTATCAACACAAACACCAACACATACACCAACACACCTACCAACACACCTACCAACACACACACCAAAACCCACACCAACACACACACCAACACACCTACCAACACACATACCAACACACCTACCAACACACACACCAACTCACCTACCAACACACACACCAATACACACACCAACACACCTACCAACACACCTACCAACACATGCACCAACACACGCACCAACACACCTACCAACACACCTACCAACACACCTACCAACACACCTACCAAAACAGCTACCAACACACCTACCAACACACCTACCAACACACACACCGACACACCTACCAACACACCTACCAACACACGCACCAACACACACACCAACACATCTATCAACACACACAGCAACACATACACCAACACATACACCAACACACCTACCAACACACCTACCAACACACACACCAAAACCCACACCAACACACACACCAACACACCTACCAACACACCTACCAACACACCTACCAACACACACACCAACACACGTACCAACACACACACCGACACACCTACCAACACACCTACCAACACACGCACCAACACACACACCAACACATCTATCAACACACACACCAACACATACACCAACACACACCTACCTACACACCTACCAACACACCTACCAACACACCTACCAACACACACACCAACACACACACCAACACACCTACCAACACACCTACCAACACACCTACCAACACACACACCAACACACCTACCAAAACACCTACCAACACACCTACCAACACACACACCAACACACCTACCAACACACGCATCAACACACACACCAACACACCTACCAACACACACACCAATACACACACCAACACACCTACCAACACACCTACCAACACATACACCAACACACGCACCAACACACCTACCAACACACCTACCAACACACACACACACACACACGCACACGCACATGCAAACACAGACACACACATGGAAACGCACACACACACACATGCACGCATGCCCAAAAATGATCCTGCCGATGATGGGACATCACCTCCTGGCGTGATGATGTCACAGATAATCATCCTCACCTGTTACTCTGACCACTACACACCAGCAAATAAATTAATAAAAAATCCTACAATGTGATTTTCTGGATTTTTTTTCTCATTTTGTCTGTCATAGTTGAAGTGTACCTATGATGAAAATTACAGGCCTCTCTCATCTTTTTAAGTGGGAGAACTTGCACAATTGGTGGCTGACTAAATACTTTTTTTTGCCCACTGTACGTGTACATTTAAGGGAAAGACGTACTGCCCTGTTCTGAAGACAATTGTAGTTTTCCAAGGTCCCTCTTTGTGGCACCTGACCACACGACTGAACAGTAGTCCAGGTGGGAGAAAAGTAGAGCCTGTAGGACCTGTCTTGTTGATAGTGTTGTTAAAAAGGCAGAGTAGCACTTTATTGTAGACAGACTTAGTAACTGGAAAATGCAATTTCATAAATGTGTCAAGTGCAGTGTTTGGTTGCGCCTCGTTACACACCGCAGACCAACAGATATACTTTACACCAATAACATAGGAATCACTACAAAACGTCTTGTATGACCTCTTATCCACTATATTAGACCCAGCCTTTGTAACTTTGGTTTTCCTAGATGTGGCTACTATATAGATCCAGGCATAAGATGGATCTGGATACTGCTAAAGCACATTTCTGTAGCATTAGTAACGATGTGATCATGTTGATGATTTAGTTCCTCTGCTGTGTGTACCTACCCTGGTAGGATGACTAATAACCTGAATGAGGTTACAGGCAAACTTTTTGTTGAAGTGGGCAGCTTGACGAAAGCCAGTCAATATTTGAATCACCCAGAAAATATACAGCCGTGTGTGTGTTGGTGTAAAGTTTAGCCAAAGTCATCCAGCCCTGTTGTGTATCTGTGTGTAGATTGATGATGTCTGAAGCAGGGAGGGAGACTATTCCTCTATAGATTGATCATGCCTGGACTACTAAGTGGCTGATTATGCTAAGGAGACATAGTGCAACCCAACACAGAGACACCATGCAACCAGAGAGAGAGATACTGTAAATAGAGAGAGGGCTGATGGTTGTATGCCCAGTATTATAACAGAGTATAATGACATGTCTCTTCTGATGGTTGTATGCCCAGTATTATAACAGAGTATAATGACATGTCTCTTCTGATGGTTATATGCCCAGTATTATAACAGAGTATAATGACATGTCTCTTCTGATGGTTATATGCCCAGTATTATAACAGAGTATAATGACATGTCTCTTCTGATGGTTATATGCCCAGTATTATAACAGAGTATAATGACATGTCTCTTCTGATGGTTATATGCCCAGTATTATAACAGAGTATAATGACATGTCTCTTCTGATGGTTGTATGCCCAGTATTATAACAGAGTATAATGACATGTCTCTTCTGATGGTTATATGCCCAGTATTATAACAGAGTATAATGACATGTCTCTTCTGATGGTTATATGCCCAGTATTATAACAGAGTATAATGACATGTCTCTTCTGATGGTTGTATGCCCAGTATTATAACAGAGTATAATGACATGTCTCTTCTGATGGTTGTATGCCCAGTATTATAACAGAGTATAATGACATGTCTCTTCTGATGGTTGTATGCCCAGTATTATAACAGAGTATAATGACATGTCTCTTCTGATGGTTATATGCCCAGTATTATAACAGAGTATAATGACATGTCTCTTCTGATGGTTATATGCCCAGTATTATAACAGAGTATAATGACATGTCTCTTCTGATGGTTATATGCCCAGTATTATAACAGAGTATAATGACATGTCTCTTCTGATGGTTGTATGCCCAGTATTATAACAGAGTATAATGACATGTCTCTTCCCCATGAAGGATTGTTACATAAAACATGTACATTAAAAAAGTAGCCCATCCTCCACCTCCTCCACCTCCTCCACCTCCTCCACTCCTCCACCTCCTCGACCTCCTCGACCTCCTCCACTCCTCGACCTCCTCCACTCCTCCACTCCTCGACCTCCTCGACCTCCTCGACCTTCTCCACCTCCTCCACCTCCTCCACTACTCCACCTCCTCCACCTCCTCACCTCCTCCACCTCCTCCACCTCCTCCACACCTCCACCTCCTCCACCTCCTCCACTCCTCCACCTCCTCTACCTCCTCGACCTCCTCCACTCCTCGACCTCCTCCACTCCTCCACTCCTCGACCTCCTCGACCTCCTCCACCTCCTCCACTCCTCCACCTCCTCCACTCCTCGACCTCCTCGACCTCCTCCACTCCTCGACCTCCTCCACTCCTCCACTCCTCGACCTCCTCGACCTCCTCCACCTCCTCCACCTCCTCCACTCCTCCACCTCCTCCACCTCCTCACCTCCTCCACCTCCTCCACCTCCTCCACACCTCCACCTCCTCCACCTCCTCCACTCCTCCACCTCCTCTACCTCCTCCACCTCCTCCACCTCCTCCACTCCTCCACCATGTCCACCTCCTCCACTCCTCCACCTCCTCCACTCCTCCACTCCTCCACCTCCTCCACCTCCTCCACTCCTCCACCTCCTCCACTCCTACACTCCTCCACCTCCTCCACTCCTCCACCTCCTCCACCTCCTCCACCTCCTCCACCACTCATCACCATGTCCAAAACTATTTTCTGCTTGACTCCCTTGAGGGTTTGTGTGTGTGTGTGTGTGTGTGTGTGTGTGTGTGTGTGTGTGTGTGTGTGTGTTTGTGTGTGTGTGTGTGTGTGTGTGTGTGTGTGTGTGTGTGTGTGTGTGTGTGTGTGTGTGTGTGTGTGTGTGTGTGTGTGTGTGTGTGTGTGTGTGTGTGTGTGTGTGTGTGTGTGTGTGTGTGTGTTGTGTGTTGTCATGACGCTAGCCCTTTCAGTGAATTGGCTAGCACAGATGTGAACAACAGGAGATGAGGGGGCAGTTTTATATCTTAACCCCCATGTCATAAATTCCGTAAAGAGACTCTCCCTGGCCATGCAGTATGGAGAGAGTTTCACAGTAAGACAATGGGAGCCAATTCTATTACATCCCATAATTTGAGAACTGAACAATATTCCTATTCTGGAGAATGTGTAAACGGTCGGTGGAGAAGCCAGCTACGACCCGGTCCGTTTTGTTTCATGTTTGTGACCTCATGAAAGACAATACAGCCACATTACCCTAACTCTGTTTATACAGGTACCTCAGTGATGAGTTTTGCATCTAATTATTGTATAAAATGAATGAGTAAAGATGAAAATATTTGCGAAATGATGTAATGTGATGTGAACTTTTAAAATGAGAAAATTGTCTGCCCTGTAAAGTTTAACTACGAAGTCAGTTGCCACGCCCAAGTGGATAGGCATTGGTTGGAAATTATGAACCAACCCCTTTCCTACATTTCTATAAGAGCCCCTGTGACCCAATTCACATTGAATTAAGCGAATAGTTGGATATCCACTCTACATAACGAAAAGTCACTCAAGTTCTGAATAGGATTTGTCCTCACGTTTAAAAGGGCTAATTCTAATGTCAACCATACAGGCCAGGAAACGTGGGTGCTTGCTCTACACGTGAAATGGTATGAACTCTGAACTATTGATGACTCAAGAAGAAGTGAGTCCTAGATGACAGCGTAACAGACTGCAGCTGGAAAGGTAGCAAATCTAGTACGACAACACTGACGAATCTCCAGAGTGAGATGAACCTCTCAGACCACGTGACCACACGGAAGATTCCACAAAGGACAGGGCAAACCAGAGCCAGCCTCACCACCAGCTTCACGTAAATACAATGCATTGCTTTTCCGAATGAGCGATCGTTAGTGGCATTAGTCTTCATGTGAGAATAGCTTCCCAGGTCCTATAGAGACCCATGTTCCTTTGTCTTCCTTCCAAAACCCCCTTCTCTTCTCTATCGTGTTATAACCCAACTGTTTTTGTTGAGTCCACTAGGGACGGTATAATGTTATTATGTATATTCTGTAATTGTTTAATTAGTTCATAAATAAATAATTGCGCCAATGGGTGTATGGATAATTTATAGCAAAGGCTGGGTTTGTGCAGATAACCAACCATTTACGACGTTTAGGTGAGACTGACGAAGGTAAAAATGATAATTAATTAATAGAAGAATAATTGATCAGATATTAAAATATCTGAAAATTATAACTTTGTATTCTGAAAATGTTCCGTTGTGTCCTGACTTCCTAGTTAATTACATTTACGTGATTAGTTTAATTCTACTCACGTAGAATTTATTTGATAAAATAGCAGACTTCAACTTTAATGATACTAAAGACAGGAGTGTGAGTGTGTGTGCGTGTGCGTGTGCGTGTGTGTGTGTGTATATATGTGCTGGTCTCTGTTCACACTGATTGCGTTTGCATGAGGGAAACTCATGTCTCTCTGAGAATTACTATTTCACACTGCTGAGTATTAGAGAGGAGGAGAGAGAGAAGGATAGAGAGAGAAGGATAGAGAGAGAAGGATAGTGAGAGAGGAGAGGAGAGACAGAGGAGAGGAGAGAGATTAGGATAGAGTGAGAGAGAGGAGAGATAGTAGGATAGAGTGAGAGAGAAGAGAGGAGAGAGAGTAGGATAGAGTAAGAGAGAGGAGACAAGAGAGAGAATGATAGATTGAAAGAGAGGAGAGGAGAGAGGATAGATTGAAAGAGAGGAGAGGAGAGAGAGAAGGACAGATTGAAAGAGAGGAGAGGAGAGAGAGAAGTACAGATTGAAAGAGAGCAGAGAGAGAAGGATAGATTGAAAGAGAGGAGAGGAAGGAGGTGTGGGGAGATCACATTTCTAGTCTGCGACCATCTGGCTTGTGCTGGTCAGGTGATGAGAGTGGGTTAGAGAGTGTTCGTGCGTACATATGGCTGATCTCGTTGCCGCCCACTCTCTCAACTTTGTCATGCACGACCAACGTTGGGGAATATGACATACGTGTAGTTCAACTAGTAATTTAACTACGTTGTGCTGTAGTTCCGTGGGAGTTGAACTACATTCAAATCTAGCTAGTGTTTTCTTAGTTAATTACTGTTTTGCCATGTAGTGGTGTAGCAAACTTCTGGAACTACACACCACTTTTTGTGCAAAAATGTGTGAAGTAGTTATAATCTCATTTATTTTTCGGCGTCAGACCTGCCTAATTCTCACTTGAAACATCGTTGTTGTGTTTAATGGCCTAAATTACACATTCTGTTACCATATGAAGCCAATGTGATCTGTTCTTACAATTTGTAGTCTATGACATTTCACATTTACATATGATCATCTTTCATTGTGGATGTAGTAAACTACTTTTTGTAACTTTAGTTTAATAACCTATATTTCTCTTCAGGCTAGCTTTAATGTAGCTTAACTTTCTTCCAGTGTAAAGTAATTGGTAGGTTGATAAACTATGATTTCAGAGTAGCTTCCCCAAACACTGTGTATGACACTGTGTACACACAGACAGACAGACAGACAGACAGGCAGGCAGGCAGGCAGGCAGGCAGGGCGGCAGGCAGGCAGGCAGGCAGGCAGGCAGGCAGACAGACAGACAGACAGACAGGCAGGCAGGCAGGCAGGCAGGCAGGCAGGCAGGCAGACAGACAGGCAGGCAGGCAGGCAGGCAGGCAGGCAGGCAGGCAGACAGACAGACAGACAGACAGACAGACAGACAGACAGACAGACAGACAGACAGGTCTTATTGAGGCACCCATTCAGTTATCCAGTGGAGTTTAAAGACTCACAGACATGTGACAAAACCTTCCTACTCACAAAGACGTAGAAATGCCTCCTCATCCTCTTGGTTAATCCTTCCGGACCGTATGTCTTTGTCTCAGTGTTCTTTTGTGTGTGTGTGCACAGAATAATGTGTGTGTATTTCTTCAAGTAGTTTGTTGTTGTGACACTGATACCATCAGAGTATGTGATAACCTCCTGCTCTTTCCACTAAACACTTTTTCTCTACTACCCTGCTCTCTGAACAAAACTACACTACATGACCAAATGTATGTGGACGCCTGCTTGAACATCTCATTCCAAAATCATGGGCATTAATATGTAGTTCGTCCCCCCTTTGCTGCTATAACAACCTCCTCTCTTCCTTGAAGGTTTTCCACTAGATGTTGGGACATTGCTGCAGGGACTTGCTTCCATTCAGCCACAAGAGCATTAGTAAGGTTGGGCATTGATGTTGGGAGATTAGGCCTGACTCACAGTAGGTGTTCCAATTCATCCCAGAGGTGTTTGACGGGGTTGAGGTCAGGGCTCTGAGTAGGCCAGTCAAGTTCTTCACACCGATCACAACAAACCATTTATTCTATGCTGTAGCATTAAGGGGCCTAGCCCGAACCATGAAAAACAGCCCCAGACCATTATTCCTCATCCACCAAACTTTACAGTTGGCACTATGCATTCGGGCAGGTAGCGTTCTCCTGGCATTCGCCAAACCCAGATTTGTCCGTCGGACTGCCAGATGGTGAAGTGTGATTCATCACTTCAGAGAACACGTGTCCACTGCTCTAGAGTCCAATTGTACACCACTCCAGCATCGCACATGGGGATCTAAGGCTTGTGTGCAACTGCTCGACCATGGAAACCCATTTTATGAATCTCCCAACTAACAGGTCTTGTGCTGACATTGCTTCCAGAGGCAGTTTGGAACTTGGTAGTGAATGTTGCAACCAAGGACAACAAAAAAATTCACGCAGCGCACTTCTGCACTCGCTGTTCTCGTTCTGTGAGATTGTGTGGCCTACCACCTCATGGCTGAGACATTGTTGCTCCAATAGGTTTCCACTTCACTGTAGCAGCACTTACAGTTGACTGGGGTAGCTCCAGCAGTGCAGAAATTTTACAAACTGACTTGTTGGTAGGATGGCATCCTACGACAGTGCTAAGTTGAAAGTCAATGAGCTCTTCAGTAAGGACATTCTATTGCCAATGTTTGTCTATGAAGATTGCATGGCTGTGTGCTCAATTTTATATATCTGTCAACTCAAATTAAATTTGTCACACGCGCTGAATACAACAGGTATAGGTGAAATGCTTAATTACACGCCCTTAAACAACCATTCAGTTTTGAGAAAATACAACAAAAAAAGTAAGAGATAAGAATAACAAATAATAAAGTGCAGCAGAAAATAACAATAATGAGGCTCTATCCAGTGTGTACCGGTGCAGAGCCAATGTGGAGACTATATACAGAGTCAATGTGCGGGGGCACTGGATTTGAGGTAATTGAGGTACATGTAGGTAGAGTTGTTAAAGTGACTACGCATAGACAATAACAGAGTGTAGCAGCAGGTGGCTGGAGTCTTTGACAATTTTTAGGGCCTTCTTTTGACACCGCCTGGTATAGAGGTCCTGTATGGCAGGAAGCTTGGCCCCGGAGATGTACTGGGCTGTACACACTACCGTCTGTAGTGCCTCGCGGTCGGAGGCCGAGCAGTTGCCGTACCAGGCAGTGATGCAACCCATCAGGATGTTCTCGATGGTGCAGCTGTAAAACCTTTTGAGTATCTGAGGTCCCATGCCAAATCTTTTCAGTCTCCTGAGGGGTAATAGGTTTTGTCGTGCCCTCTTCAATACTATCTTGGTGTGCTTGGACCATGTTAGTTTGTTGTTGATGTGGACGCCAAGGAACTTGAAGCTCTCCACCTGCTCCACTACAGCACCGTCAATGAGAATGAGGTCGTGCTTGGTCCTCCTTTTCCTGTAGTCCACAATCATCTCCTTTGTCTTGATCATGTTGAGGGAGAGGTTGTTGTCCTTGCACCACACGATCAGGTCTCTGACCTCTTCCCTATAGGCTACCTCATCGTTGTCAGTGATCAGGCCTACCACTGTTGTGTCATCTGCATACTTAATGATGATGTTGCAGTTGTGCCAGGCCTTGCAGTCATGAGTGAACAGGGAGTACAGGAGGGGACTGAGCACGCACCCCTGAGGGGCCCACATGTTGAGGATCAGCGTGTCTGATGTGTTGTTACCTACCCTTACCACCTGGGGGCGGCCCGTCAGGAAGTCCAGGATCAAGTTGCAGAGGGAGGTGTTTAGTCCCAGGGTCCTTAGCTTAGTGATGAGCTTTGAGGGCACTATGGTGTTGAACGCTGAGCTGTAGTCAATGAATAGCGTTCTCACATAGGTCTTCCTTTTGTCCAGGTGTGAAGGGGCTGTGTGGAGTGCAAAGGAGATTGCATCATCTGTGGATATGTTGGGGCGGTATGCAAATTAGAGTGGGTCTAGGGTTTCTGGGATAATGTTGTTGATGTGACCCATGACCAACTTTTCGAAGCACTTCATGGCTACAGACCTAAGTCAGAAGTTTACATACACCTTACCCAAATACATTACCCAAATACAAGTTCCCTGTCTTAGGTCAGTTAGGATCACCACTTTATTTTAAGAACGTGAAATGTCAGAATAATGGTAGAGAGAATTATTTTTTTCAGCTTTTATTTCATCACATTCCCAGTGGGGCAGAAGTTTACATACACTCAGTTCGTCTTTGGTAGCATTGCCTTTAAATTGTTTAACTTGGGTCAAATGTTTCGGGTGGCCTTCCACAAGCTTCCCACAATAAGTTGGATGAATTTTGTCCCATTCCTCCTGACAGAGCTGGTGTAACTGAGTCAGGTTTGTAGGTCACCTTGCTCGCAAACGCTTTTTCAGTTCTGCCCACAAATTGTCTGTAGGTTTGAGGTCTTTGTGATGGCCACTCCAATACCTTGACTTAGTTGCTTCTTGGAACTCTGGGGGCGGTATTTCATTATTGGATTAAAAAAACATTCCCGTTTTAAGCGCAATATTTTGCCACGAAAAGATGCTCGACTATGCATATAATTGACAGCTTTGGAAAGAAAACACTCTGACGTTTCCAAAACTGCAAAGATATTGTCTGTGAGTGCCACAGAACTGATACTACAGGCGAAACCAAGATGAAACTTCAAACAGGAAGTGCCCCAGATTTTGAAGGCACTGTGTTCCAATGTCTCCTTATATGGCTGTGAATGGGCCACGAATGAGCTTAGACTTTCTGTCGTTTCCCCATAGTGTCGACAGCATTGTGACGTATTTGTAGGCATATCATTGGAAGATTGACCATTTTACACTACATCTACCAGGTGCTCGCTTGGTGTCCTCCGTCGCAATTATTGCGTAATCTCCAGCTGCGTGTATTTTTCCGTTTGCTTCAACTGCCACAAATGATTTATCATCGAATAGATATGTGAAAAACACCTTCAGGATTGATTCTAAACAACGTTTGCCATGTTTATGTCGATATTATGGAGTTAATTTGGTAAAAAGTTTGGCGTTATAGAGACTGCATTTTCAGATTTTTTTCTTAGCTAAACGTGATGAACAAAACGGAGCGATTTCTCCTACACAAATAATATTTTTGGAAAAGATGAACATTTGCTATCTAACTGAGAGTCTCGTCATTGAAAAGATCCGAAGTTCTTCAAAGGTAAATGATTTTATTTGAATGCTTTTCTTGTTTTTGTGAAAATGTTGCCTGCTGAATGCTAGGCTTAATGCTATGCTAGGCTATCAATACTCTTACACAAATGCTTGTGTAGCTATGGTTGAAAAGCATATTTTGAAAATCTGAGATGACAGTGTTGTTAACAAAAGGCTAAGCTTGTGAGTGAATATATTTATTTCATTTCATTTGCGATGTTCATGAATAGTTAACATTGCGTTATGGTAATGAGCTTGAGGCTATGATTACCCTCCCAGATACAGGTTTGCTCGACGCTAGAGGTTAAGCCATTTTGCCACAACTTTGGAAGTATGCTTGGGGTCATTGTCCATTTGGAAGACCCATTTGCAACCAAGCTTTAACTTCCTTACTGATGTTGCTTCAATATATCCACGTAATTTTCCTACCTCATGATGCCATCTATTTTGTGAAGTGCACCAGTCCCTCCTGCAGCAAAGCACCTCCACAGCATGATGCTGCCACCCCCGTGCTTCACGGTTGGGATGGTGTTCTTCGGCTTGCAAGCCTCCCCCTTTTTCCATAACGATGGACATTATGGCCAAACATTTCTATTTTGTTTCATCAAACCAGAGGACATTTCTCCAAAAAGTATGATCTTTGTCCCCATGAGCAGTTGCAAACCATAGCCTGGCTTTTTAATGGTGGTTTTGCAGCAGTGGCTTCTTCCTTGCTGAGCGGCCTTTCAGGTTATGTCGATATATAACTAGTTTTCCTGTGCATATAGATACTTTTGTACCTGTTTCCTCCAGCACCTTTACAAGGTCCTTTGCTGTTGTTCTGGGATTGATTTGCAATTTTCGCACCAAAGTACGTTCATCTCTAGGAGACAGAACACGTCTGACAGCTGCTTGGTCCCATGGTGTTTATACTTGCGTACTATTGTTTGTACAGATGAATGTGGTACCTTCAGGCGTTTGGAAATTGCTCCCAAGGATGAACCAGACTTGTGGTCTACAATTTTTTTCTGAGGTCTTGGCTGATTTCTTTTGATTTTCCCATAATGTCAAGCGAAGAGGCACTGAGTTTGAAGGTAGTCCTTGAAATACATCCACAGGTACATCTCCAATTGACTCAAATTATGTCAATTAGCCTATCAGAAGCTTCTAAAGCAATGACATAATTTTCTGGAATTTTCCAAGCTGTTTAAAGCAGTCAACTCAGTGTATGTAAACTTCTGACCCACTGGAATTGTGATGCAGTGAATTGTAAGTTAAACCTCTAGTGACTACCCATCCCGCATGTGGGAGCGTAATCATCGACTGACACTAATTAGCATAACGCAACGGACATAAATATTCCTAGAAAATATTCCTATTCATGAAAATCACAAATGAAATATATTGAGACACAACTTAGCCTTTTGTTAATCACCTTGTCATCTCAGATTTTCTAAATATGCTTTACAACCAAAGCTAGACAAGCACTTGTGTAAGTTTATCGATAGCCTAGCATAGCATTTTGTCCAGCTAGCAGCAGGTAACTTGGAAATCAGAAAAGCAATCAAATTAAATCGTTTACCTTCGATGAGCTTCGGATTTTTTCACTCACGAGACTCCCAGTTAGATAGCAAATGTTCCTTTTTTCCCAAAATATTATTTTTGTAGGCGAAATAGCTCCGTTTGTTCTTCACGTTTGGCTGTGAAATTGCCCGGAAATTGCAGTCACGAAAACATCGAAAAATATTAAAAATTAGCTCCATAATATCGACAGAAACATGGCAAACGTTGTTTATAATCAATCCTCAAGGTGTTTTTCAAATATCTATTCGATAATATATCCGCCGGGACAATTGGTTTTTTAGTAGGACCGATTTTAATAATGGCTACCTCTGTATTTTACGCGAGAGTCACTGGGAGCCATCAGGTGACCACTTGCGCAATGTAGCCGCTTACGGGATTTCTTCAACATAAATGCGTAAAACTACGTCACAATGCTGTAGACACCTTCGGGAATACGGAGAAAGAGTAATCTGGTTGATAGCCCATTCACTGCTCAATAGGGACACATTGGAACGCAGTGCTTTCAAAACATGAGACACTTCCGGATTGGATTTTTGTCAGGCTTTCGCCTGCAACATCAGTTCTGTTATACTCACAGACAATATTTTTACAGTTTTGGAAACTTTAGAGTGTTTTCTATCCTAAGCTGTCAATTATATGCATATTCTAGCATCTTGTCCTGACAAAATATCCCGTTTACTACGGGAACGTTATTTTTCCAAAAAATGAAAATACTGCCCCCTAGTCACAAAAGGTTAAATAATCTGTCTGTAAACAATTGTTGGAAAAATTACAGATTCAGTACTACAGATTCAGTACTACAGACTTAGTACTACAGATTCAGTACTACAGATTCAGTACTACAGATTTAGTACTACAGATTCAGTACTACAGATTCAGTTCTACAGATTCAGTACTACAGATTCAGTACTACAGATTTAGTACTACAGATTCAGTACTACAGATTCAGTACTACAGATTTAATACTACAGATTTAGTACTACAGATTCAGTACTACAGATTCAGTACTACAGATTCAGTACTACAGATTTAGTATGACATATTCAGTACTACAGATTTAGTACTACAGATTCAGTACTACAGATTTAGTACACCAAATTCAGTACTACATATTTAGTACTATAGATTCAGTACTATCTCTGTTTCCCGTCTGTCCTTCTGTTTCCCCTCTCTCCTTCTGTTTTCCATCTCTCATTCTGTTCTCCATCTCTCCTTCTGTTCTCCCTCTCTCCTTCTGTTCTCCCTCTCTCCTTCTGTTCTCCCTCTCTCCTTCTGTTCCTCTCTCCTTCTGTTCCTCTCTCATTCTGTTCTCCCTCTCTCCTTCTGTTCTCCCTCTCTCCTGCTGTTCTCCCTCTATCCTGCTGTTCTCCCTCTCTCCTTCTATTCCTCTCTCCTTCTGTTCCTCTCTCATAGTTTTCCCTCTCTCCTGTTCTACCTCTTTCATTCAGTTCTCCCTCTCTCCTTCTGTTCCTCTCTCATTCTGTTCCTCTCTCCTTCTGTTCTCCCGCTCTCCTTCTGTTCTCCCTCTCTCCTTCTGTTCCTCTCTCATTCTGTTCCTCTCATTCTGTTGTCCCTCTATCATTCTGTTTCTCTCTCATCATGTTCCTCTCTACTTCTGTTCTCCCTCTCTCCTTCTGTTCCTCTCTCATTCTGTTCCTCTCATTCTGTTGTCCCGCTATCATTATGTTTCTCTCTCATCCTGTTCCTCTCTCATTCTGTTCCTCTCTCCTTCTGTTCTCCCTCTCTCCTTCTGTTTTCTCTCTCTCACTCCTGCTACCTCTTTTGTCCTTGCTGTGGTATACACAGCGTTCTATCACTCGGAGACTGAGTTGGGCCCTAGAGTAGAAGGTAGCAAACATAGATGGATGCTACACACACAAACACATACATGTACACACACACACACACACACACACACACACACACACACACACACACACACACACACACACACACACACACACACACACACACACACAAACACACATACGCACATACACACACACACACACACACAAACACACCCACACGCACAAACTCTGTCCTGTGTCATTATGCAATAATGAGCTTCACTAACGCAATCAGCATATTGCCTGGCAGTAAATATAGCTGAGACTAATTGAGTGTGTGTGTGTTTGTGTGTGTGTCTGTGTGTGTCTGTCTATGGTAGAGCAACCATTTTGTTTGTGAATTAGTGATAATTAGCCAACTTTCAGCACCCTATTTCTCTAATTGGCCACAACTCTCTCTGCTTCCTCCAGCTGGTGGATGTATGAGATAATAGAGGGAAGGAGGAAGAGGAGGAGAGAGGTTGGTGGAGGAAGAGGAGAGAAATGAATGTGTATGGGGTGCATTGGTTCTTCATTAGAATGCTGGTTACACACCAGGGGAGCTGAGTGAGTGAGTGAGTGAGTGAGTGAGTGAGTGAGTGAGTGAGTGAGTGAGTGAGTGTGGGTGTGTGGGGGGGGTGGGTGTGGGTGTGTGTGTGGGTGTGGGTGTGTGTGGGGGGGTGCGTGTGCGTGTGAGTGTGAACGTATAGACCAAGGAATTATAAGTAAATAATGGAGAGGGGAAACAGTCGGGGATGGAAGAGAGAAAGAAGAGAGAGATGAAGGATAAGAGAAGAAACAGTGGAAGAAGAGAAGAATGACAGAGCAGTGAGAGGAAATGGAGGATGGAAGTTAAAGAAAATGACAGATAAAAGAGGAGTGAGGGTAAAAATATGCCACAGAAGAAATAGTGTGGAATAAAATAGAAAAATAGTGAGGGTTGATAGTGTAAGGAGGATAGGGGTTGGGTTGGGTTGGGTGTCTGTAGCAGCTTTCATAATAGAGTTCACAGGGAATAGATTGTTATATAAAGAGGAGATGATTAACTGCTGAGACATGATAAAGAGAGGGGGAGAGAGAGGAGAGAGACAGAGAGAGGAGTAGAAACAGAGAGGGGGAGAGAGAGGAGAGAGACAGAGAGAGGAGTAGAAACAGAGAGGGGGAGAAAGAGGAGAGAGCCAGAGAGAGGAGTAAAAACAGAGAGGGGGAGAGAGAGGAGAGAGACAAAGAGAGGAGTAGAAACAGAGAGGGGGAGAGAGAGGAGAGAGACAGAGAGAGGAGTAGAAACAGAGAGGGGGAGAGAGAGGAGAGAGACAGAGAGAGGAGTAGAAACAGAGAGGGGGAGAGAGAGGAGAGAGACAGAGAGAAGAGTAGAAACAGAGAGGGGGAGAGAGAGGAGAGAGACAGAGAGAGGAGTAGAAACAGAGAGGGGGAGAAAGAGGAGAGAGCCAGAGAGAGGAGTAGAAACAGAGAGGGGGAGAGAGAGGAGAGAGACAGAGAGAGGAGTAGAAACAGAGAGGGGGAGAGAGAGGAGAGAGACAGAGAGAGGAGTAGAAACAGAGAGGGGGAGAGAGAGGAGAGAGACAGAGAGAGGAGTAGAAACAGAGAGGGGGAGAGAGAGGAGAGAGACAGAGAGAGGAGTAGAAACAGAGCTCCTTCCATTTCAATATTATCGCTTGCACAGTGCTCCTTGGGATGTTTAAAGCTTGGGAAATCTTTTTGTATCCAAATCCGGCTTTAAACGTCTTCACAACAGTATCTCGGACCTGCCTGGTGTGTTCCTTGTTCTTCATGATGCTCTCTGCGCTTTTAACGGACCTCTGAGACTATCACAGTGCAGGTGCATTTATACGGAGACTTGATTACACACAGGTGGATTGTATTTATCATCATTAGTCATTTAGGTCAACATTGGATCATTCAGAGATCCTCACTGAACTTCTAGAGAGAGTTTGCTGCACTGAAAGTAAAGGGGTTGAATAATTTTGCACGCCCAATTTTTCAGTTTTTGATTTGTTAAAAAGTTTGAAATATCCAATAATTGTCGTTCCACTTCATGACTGTGTCCCACTTGTTGTTGATTCTTCACAAAAAAATACAGTTTTATATCTTTATGTTTGAAGCCTGAAATGTGGCAAAAGGTCGCAAAGTTCAAGGGGGCCGAATACTTTCGCAAGGCACTGTACATCGCATTTCATGGAGTATTGTACATTTGCCAGAAAGGGTCAAACTCCTTCAAAACCTCCATACATTCAAGAAAGTACCCTCTATTTGTGCTTTCACTAGATTCATAATTGGCACGGAAAGAGAGTCCCTGTCTTCCTAACATTGAGGTGACCGCAACAAATCTTCTCAGATACGCCCTTCTCTATGCAATATCACTAGCATGGGCAGATGTTTAAATCTGAGCAATGTTCCCATTACTGCTAGTTGTCTCTCCCCCTCTGGATCTGTTTGTTGTCTCTCTCTCTAGATCTGTTTGTTGTCTCTCTCTGGATCTGTTTGTTGTCTCTCTCTCTCTGTACCTGTTTGTTGTCTCTCTCTCTCTGTGTCTGTTTGTTCTCTCTCTCTCTCTGGATCTGTTTGTTGTCCCTCTCTCTCTCTCTGGATCTGTTTGTTGTCTCTCCCTCTCTGGATCTGTTTGTTTTCTCTCTCTCTCTCTGGATCTGTTTGTTGTCCCTCCCTCTCTGGATCTGTTTGTTGTCTCTCTCTCTCTCTCTCTGGATCTGTTTGTTGTCTCTCTCTGGATCTGTTTGTTGTCTCTCTCTCTCTCTCTGGATCTGTTTGTTGTCCCTCTCTCTCTCTCTGGATCTGTTTGTTGTCTCTCCCTCTCTGGATCTGTTTGTTTTCTCTCTCTCTCTCTGGATCTGTTTGTTGTCCCTCCCTCTCTGGATCTGTTTGTTGTCGCTCTCTCTCTCTCTCTCTGGATCTGTTTGTTGTCTCTCTCTCTCTGGATCTGTTTGTTGTCTCTCTCTCTCTCTCTGGATCTGTTTGTTGTCTCTCTCTGGATCTGTTTGTTGTCTCTCTCCCTCTCTGGATCTGTTTGTTGTCTCTCTCTCTCTCTCTCTCTCTCTGGATCTGTTTGTTGTCTCTCTCTCTGGATCTGATTGTTGTTTCTCTCTCTGGATCTGTTTGTTGTCTCTCTCTCTCTGGATCTGTTTGTTGTCTCTCTCTCTCTCTGGATCTGTTTGTTGTCTCTCTCTCTCTGGATATCTTTGTTGTCTCTCTCTCTGGATCTGTTTGTTGTCTCTCTCTCTCTCTGGATCTGTTTGTTGTCTTGATCTCTTCGCTTGATCTCTCTCACTTATACATCTCGCATGTTGATCTTTGCCTTTCATAGAAGCCTCTCTTTCTGCATGACCCTTTAAGATATCATGAACATCATTTATTTATGCCTAACAAATGTAAGACATTTGCTGTCATATGCTGTACAAATGTAGCTAAAAGCTTAAACATGTAGTTGCTTTTTTATCACTAACATGCTCCCTCAGCCCTGTCAGCCTCCAGCTTCTTTCCCTCATTCTTGTCTCCTGTATTTTGACATGCATTGTTATTGAACTCATATTTACAATAACTCAATGCTTAATAAGTGATTTAAACTTCTTTGGGCTAGGTTTCCCACTAGCGGGATAATTCCGACAACATTCGGTGAAATTGGAGAGCGCCAAATTCAAATTACAAAATCGTAATATTAAACATTCATGAACGTACAAGTGTCATACATCATTTTAAAGCTTAACTTCTTGTTAATCCAACTGCGTTGTCATATTTCAAAAAGGCTTTATTGAGAAAGCATACCATGTCATTATCTGAGGACAGCGCCCCACATCAAAATACTTTTTCAACCTTCACCAGCTTCACAAAAATCACAAATAGCGATAAAATAAATCCTGTACATTTGAAGATCTTCCTCTGTTTGCAATCCCAAGGGTCCCAGCTACACAATGAATGTTAATTTTGTTCGATAAAGTCCTTCTTTATATCCAAACAAGTCAGTTTAGTTGGCTCCATTGATTTCAGTAATCCACTCCTTCAACATGCATACAAAGGAATCCAAAAAGCTACCGGTAAACTTCGTCCAAACAAGTGAAACAATGTTTCTATCCAATCCTCAGGTACCCTAATATGTTAATAAACGGTAATATTTCAGACGGAAAGAACGGTGTTCAGTCGGAAAGGAAAATAACGAAGAGCACGCCCTCATTCACGCGCGCCAAAAGTCTACCTTTCCTGATGACAACACCTTGGATAAACTACAACTACTTGTTTTTTAAGAAACCTGTATAAAGACTGTTGACATCTAGTGGATGCCATATAAACATAGCAATCTGGGAGGAATTTTGATATATAGACCCATAAACCTCCATTGGAATGGACTGTGACCTCCGAAAAAAAACAATTCAGGTTTTCCCCTGCCATATCAGTTATGTTATATCCTAGCCTCTGGGCCTGAGTAACAGGCAGTATACTGCCCCCTAGCCCAAAGAAGTTGAATCAGTTTAAGTTTTAATTTGTTTGTTTGAACTGGTCAAATCTTCCTTTCTCACCGGATTGGCCTCTGGCAGAGCTGCTGGCACTGCCTCTCTTGAAGGATTTCCATATATCCATCTAACGTTAGTCGTTAGCTAGCCTACAGTTGAGAAATTGAGGATAATACATTGACATTGTGATCAACACTATGTCACCTTTTCTACACATAACCTACTGATAATTGTTTTTGCAATGGCATGCTGAATGAAAGCAATTGAGTATGAAAAGGTCATAGTGCTGCCCCGGAAGAAGTTTAAGATGTGATGGAACGGTTGACGGGGAAAAAAAGAATGCCTTCGTGCGTCAGAGCATGTGGGTGTACATACACACACACACCCTGTACACCCCCAGTGTCAGGCAGGCCTTGTGATCTTATCAGCTGTGGTTAATCAGTAGAAGGCTTAGTTACCACTAGTTTAATGATGCTCATTAATTTTTGGTAATATACCCCAGGTCATACTGTAATTAAACATCTCATTCTGCACTGAGATACTCAGTGACTTGGGTCTGTGTCCCAAATGGCACCATATTCCCTATTTAGTTCACTACTTTTGAGTAGTTGGTTTGGGGGTTTTAAGCTTTGGGGGTTTTAAGCTGCATATCTGTAGCACTTTGTGACGACTGTTGATGTAAAAAGGGTTTATCAAATATATTTGATTTATTGATTGACTGATTGATAGCGTGTGGTTTGATAGTCTCTGGGTGGGTTGTTTAGCTGGTCTGAAAGTCTCTGGGTGGGTTGTGTAGCTGGTCTGATAGTCTCTGAGTGGGTTGTGTAGCTGGTCTGAGTCACTGGGTGGGTTGTGTAGCTGGTCTGAGTCACTGGGTGGGTTGTGTAGCTGGTCTGAGTCACTGGTTGGGTTGTGATAGTCTCTGAGTGGGTTGTGTAGCTTGTCTGAGTCACTGGTTGGGTTATGATAGTCTCTGAGTGGGTTGTGTAGCTGGTCTGAGTCTCTGGGTGGGTTGTGTAGCTGGTCTGATAGTCTCTGGGTGGGTTGTGTAGCTTGTCTGAGTCACTGGTTGGGTTGTGATAGTCTCTGAGTGGGTTGTGTAGCTGGTCTGAGTCTCTGGGTGGGTTGTGTAGCTGGTCTGATAGTCTCTGGGTGGGTTGTGTAGCTGGTCTGAGTCACTGGGTGGGTTGTGTAGCTGGTCTGATAGTCTCTGGGTGGGTTGTGTAGCTGGTCTGAGTCTCTGGGTGGGTTGTGTAGTTGGTCTGATAGTCTCTGAGTGGGTTGTGTAGCTGGTCTGATAGTCTCTGGGTGGGTTGTGTAGCTGGTCTGATAGTCTCTGGTTGGGTTGTGTAGCTGGTCTGATAGTCTCTGGGTGGGTTGTGTAGCTGGTCTGATAGATTCTGGTTGGTTGTGTAGCTGGTCTGTCACTGGGTGGATTGTGTAGCTGGCCTTATAGATTATGGTGGGTTGTGTAGCTGGTCTGAGTCTCTGGGTGGGTTGTGTAGCTGGTCTGATAGATTCTGGTGGGTTGTGTAGCAGGTATGATAGTCTCTGGGTGGATTGTGTAGCTGGTCTGTCTCTGGGTGGATTGTGTAGCTGGCCTTATAGATTCTGGTGGGTTGTGTAGCTGGTCTGAGTCTCTGGGTGGATTGTGTAGCTGGCCTTATAGATTCTGGTGGGTTGTGTAGCTGGTCTGAGTCTCTGGGTGGATTGTGTAGCTGGTCTTTTATCACCTACCAAAGAACGTTTTCAACAGAACCTTAACATTCTAGAGCAATAATGCCATAATTGGGCCCTGCAGTAAAAAATAAAATACAAACATGAAAATCCTGATTTTCCAGAAAAAAAATCCAGATGTCAGAAATACACATATTTATTCACTTTGAACAACACCATAATTGAACACACACAAAAAATAACTCATAACTTGGTCTGACCATATCTGCGTCGGGAAACTTTAATATGGCAGTCCATGTGCTCAGAGCATTGTATGCAATGAAAATGAACTGATTAATTCTAGAGCAAAGTGAGTTAGGTCTGCTCTATACCAAATTAGCATACCCCCTGAGTCCCTTCCCTGTTTTGGTGAAGAATGCAAAAATCAAAAAAAGAAATTACAAACCTATCCAAACAGAAACAAAGGGACCCAGAAAACCTGAGCCTACGACTTCACTATGGTGAATCACTAAAACAATACAGAAATACACTACGGAAAAAGAAGGAACAGCACGTCAGAAATCAGCTCAATGTAATTGAAGGATCCATAGAATCTAACCACTTCTGGGAAAACTGGAAAACACTAAACAAACAACAACATAAAGAGGTATCTATCTAAAATGGAGATGTATTGATAAACCACTTCTCCAATCCTTTTGGCTCTGTAACAAATAACAACATAAAGAGGTATCTATCTAAAATGGAGATGTATTGGATAAACCACTTCTCCAATTTTTTTGGCTCTAAAACAAAGAATAAACAGCAAAATCATATGCATGATCAAATACACGGGATTCTCCAATTACATTGAATGAACTACAGGGCAAAATACAAACCCTCCAACCCAAAAAAGGCCTGTGGTGTTGATCGTATCTTAAATGAAATTCTAAGATTTACCGCCCACAAATTCTGTCACGCTGCTATAAATAATTCGGGAGACAGGCGCAGGAATGCGTAATATATTTTTTTTGTGTACCCAAATTACAGCGTGCCGTGTGAAGGCACATGGACAAAGACCAAACAAACACTATACAAAAACACAGGGTTGAAACCCAAACAAAAATGCAGGGACTACCTCTAATAAACAACACAAGTGCACAATGGTTAACACACGGACGAGACCCGTAATCAACTGTGCAATCCAGATGGCCACAAAAACCAAACCACACAGCACAGGTACTCACACGCACCAACGGACATAGTAACAATAATCGACAGGCCAATGGAAACCAAAGGGTACACTTATACAATTACTAATCAGTGGGAATAGGGGACAGTTGTGCGTATTGAAAGTTCCAGAGGGATCCGTGACAAATTCCAATTGGCTATGCTTAAACTCTTTAACATCATCCTCAGCTCTGGCGTCTTCCCCAATATTTGGAACCAAAAGTGGAGACAAATTTGACCCCAATAACTACTGTGGGATATTATGCGTCAACACCAACCTTGGGAAAATCCTCTACATTAGATTTAACAGCAGACTCCTACATTGCCTCAGTGAAAACAAAGTACTGAGCAAATGTCAAATTGGCTTTTTACCAAATTACCATACAACAGAGCACATATTCACCCTTGTTGACAAACAAACAAAACAAAACAAAGGCAAAGTCTTCTCATGCTTTGTTGATTTCAAAAAATATTTTGACTCAATTTCCCTTGAGGGTCTGCTATACAAATATACAACATTCTAAAATCCATGTACACAAACAGCAAGTGTGCAGTTAAAATTGGCAAAATTAACCACACACGTCTTTCCACAGGATCGTGCAGCTTGGGCCTCACCCTCTTCAACATATACAGCTCTGTAAAAGATTAAGAGCCCATTAAGAGCCCACTGCAAAATGATCAGCTTCTCTGGTTTGACTATTTATAGGTATGTGTTTGGGTAAAATGAACATTTTGGTTTTGTTCTATAAACTACTGACAACATTTCTCCCAAATTCCAAATAAACATATTTGGAATATATGACAACCTGTCAAAATAACAAAAAAGATGCAGTGTTGTCAGACCTCGAATAATGCAGAGAAAATATGTTTGTATTCATTTTTAAACAGTGCAATACTAATGTTTTAAATTAGGAAGAGTTCAGAAATCAATATTTGGTGGAATAACCCTGATTTTCAATCCCAGCTTTCATGCGTCTTGGCATGCTCTCCACCAGTCTTTCACATTGATGTTGGGTGACTTTATGTCACTCCTGGCACAAAAATTCAAGCAGCTCATATTTGTTTGATGGCTTGTGACCAATTAATCAAATTCCAGAGGTTTTCTATGGGGTTCAGGTCTGGAGATTGGGCTGGCCATGACAGGGTCTTGATCTGGTGATCCTCCATCCACACCTTGATTGACCTGTCTGTGTGGCATGGAGCATTGTCCTGCAGGAAAAACCAATCATCGGAGCTAAGGGAACATTGTCAGAGCAGAAGGAAGCAAGTTTTCTTCCAGGTCAACCTTGTACGTGGCTTGATTCATGTGTCCTTCACAAAGACAAATCTGCCCGTTTCCAGCCTTGCTGAAGCACCCCCAGATCATCACCGATCCTCCACCAAATTTCACAGTGGGTGCAAGACCTGGAGAGGCCTACAAGCCACAGTGTCTCGCACCCCCTGTGACATTTGGTGGAGGATCGGTGATGATGTGCCAGGAGTGGCATAAAGTCCCACAACATCAATGTGAAAGACTGGAGAAGAGCATGCCAAGATGCATGAAAGCTGGGATTGAAAATCAGGGTTCTTCTGACAACACTGCATTTTTTATTTTTTATTTACCATTTTCTGCAAATAAATGCTCTAAATTACAATATTTGTATTTGGAATTTGGGAGAAATGTTGTCAGAAGTGTATAGAATAAAACCAAAATGTTAATTTTACCCAAACACATACCTATAAATTGTAAAACCAGGGAATCTGATAATTTTGCAGTGGTCACGTAATTTCTTCCGGAGCTGTACATCAACGAATTGGCAAAGGCACTAGAACAGCCTGCAACACACAGCCTCACCCTACAAGACGTCAAATGTCTAATCTTTGC
>NC_143046.1:14880000-14882500 GCF_057628025.1 Oncorhynchus mykiss | reverse complement strand
GATAATATAGGCCTAGTGGTACTGGTCAGTGATAATATAGGCCTAGTGGTACTGGTCAGTGCTAATATAGGCCTAGTGGTACTGGTCAGTGATAATATAGGCCTAGTGGTACTGGTCAGTGATAATATATGCCTAGTGGTACTGGTGTTTTCCTCAGTGATAATATAGGCCTAGTAGTACTGTTGTTTTCCTTAGTGATAATATAGGCCTAGTGGTACTGGTCAGTGATAATATAGGCCTAGTGGTACTGGTGTTTTCCTTAGTGATAATATAGGCCTAGTGTTACTGGTCAGTGATAATATAGGCCTAGTGGTACTGGTCAGTGCTAATGTAGGCCTAGTGGCCTAATATAGGCCTAGTACTGGTCAGTGATAATATAGGCCTAGTGGTACTGGTCAGTGATAATATATGCCTAGTGGTACTGGTGTTTTCCTCAGTGATAATATAGGCCTAGTGGTACTGGTCAGTTATAATATAGGCCTAGTGGTACTGGTGTTTTCCTTAGTGATAATATAGGCCTAGTGGTACTGGTCAGTGATAATATAGGCCTAGTGGTACTGGTCAGTGCTAATATAGGCCTAGTGGTACTGGTCAGTGATAATATAGGCCTAGTGGTACTGGTCAGTGATAATATAGGCCTAGTTGTACTGGTTTTTTCCTTAGTGATAATATAAGCCTAGTGGTACTCAGAGTCCACTCTTAGCAAAGTGTCTGAAGGCTCTGTGTGTTATGTATTTCAGTATGATACTCTAATAAGATTATGATGGACTTCCCTGTGTGTCTGTCTGTAATAGCTGTCTACTCTGAATAGTTCTACAACAATACATTCATTTACAGCTCATTGTGACTGAGGCAGAGTGGGTCCTACAAAACACACACACACAATATCCATTTGCGTCGGAGAGGTTATTGATTGTTTATTTATTTATTTATTTCACCTTTATTTAACCAGGTAGGCTAGTTGAGAACAAGTTCTCATTTACAACTGCAACCTGGCCAAGATAAAGCAAAGCAGTGTGACACAAACGACACAGAGTTACACATGGAATAAACAAACGTACAGTCAATAACACAATAGAAAAATCTATACAGTGTGTTCAAATGAGGTAGGACAAGGGAGGTAAGGCAATAAATAGGCCATAGTGACGAAATAATTACAATTTAGCAATTAAACACTGGAGTGATAGACTGTGATTATTTCCGTGTGGAATCCTTAAAAATATTGTCTGACACACACACCACACACACACCACACCACACCACACCACACACACACACACATACACACGCACATACACACACACACACACACACACACACACACACACACACACACACACACACACACACACACACACACACACAATATCATCAATCCAGTAGCTACATGGATGCAGTTTATATGGTAATAGAGTCTCTGGAGCAGGCAGGAGTCAGGCCTGGTCACTACTGACAATGGACCACTGGAGTGGGGGAGAATCCTAATCCTGGAACACACAGACACAATACACACACAAAGAGATGTAGGCTTTCTTACACAAACGCACACACGTAAAGACGCATACACACACACACACACACACACACACACACACACACACACACACACACAACCACTGATGTGACCAGGCTGGTCATGGCTCACATCAACACCATTATCCCAGAAACCCTAGACCCACTCCAATTTGCATACAGCACTGATAGATCCACAGATGATGCAATCTCCATTGCACTCCTCACTGCCCTTTCCCACCTGGACAAAAGGAACACCTATGTGAGAATGCTATTCATTGACTACAGCTCAGTGTTCTATACCATAGTACCCTCAAAGCTCATCACTAAGCTAAGGACCCTGGGACTAAACACCTCCCTCTGCAACTGGATCCTGGACTTCCTGACAGCTGCCCCAAGGTGGTAAGGGTAGGTAACAACACATCCGCCACGCTGATCCTCAACACTGGAGCCCCTCAGGGGTGCGTGCTCAGTCCCCTCCTGTATTCCCTGTTCACTTATGACTGCACGGCCAGGCATGATTCCAACACCAACATTGAGTTTGCCGATGACACAACAGTGGTAGCCCTGATCACCGACAACGACGAGACAGCCTATAGGGAGGAGATCAGAGACCTGGCCGTGTGGTGCCAGGACAGCAACCTCTCCCTCAACGTGATTGAGACAAAGGAGCTAAATAGGACTACAGGAAACAGAGGACCGAGCACACCCCCATTCTCCTCAACAGGGCTGCAGTGGAGCAGATTGAGAGCTTCAAGTTCCTTGGTGTCCACATCACCAACAAACTAACATTGTCCAAGCACATCAAGACAGTCGTGAAGAGGGCACGACAAACTGTATTCCCCCTCAGGAGACTGAAAAGATTTGGCATGCGTCCTCAGATCCTCAAAAGGTTCTACAGCTGCACCATCGAGAGCATCACTGGCAAATGCTCAGCCTCCGACCGCAAGGCACTACAGAGGGTAGTGAGAACGGCCCAGTACACCAC
>NC_143046.1:14792500-14875000 GCF_057628025.1 Oncorhynchus mykiss | reverse complement strand
TCTCCATTGGCAGACCACCTCTGTCTTGGTGGTGTTGATAGATAGTTCCATCCTGCTATAAACCCTCACAGCTGTTACATGGACGAACTGAAGGTCTTCCAGAGTGTAGGCCACAAGAGCACAGTCATCAGCAAACTGCAACTCTGTCGAAACCTTGGTGGTTGCTTGGAGTCTCCTGATGTTGACTAGGTTTCCATTCAGCCTGAAGTCCACCGCACCCCCCCCCCCCCCCTGCTGTCTCCTTGTGGGGAAACTGGGTGACACATAGGAAGAAGATGTTAAAGAGTACAGGTGCCAGCACACACCCCTGCCTCACACCGATGCTTACTCCAAAGGGCACTGACTCCTGCCCTCCTATGGCCAACCGAGCCATCATCCCATCATGGAACTGGCAAAGGATGTTGAGTAGAATGCCCAATAGTAGTTCCCTGCTCACAGTGATGAAGGCCTTGGAGAGGTCGACAAAGGCCTTGAAAGGTCCTGATATTGTTCACAACACTTCTCCTGGACAGGCAGTTCTTCCAGGATGGAGTGGTCTGTAGGAGAGTGCTGATTGAGTAGTGCTTCAAAGTGGTCAGCCCACCTCATCAGGATCTGGTTTTGGTGGTCAGCCCACCTCATCAGGATCTGGTTTAGGTGGTCAGCCCACCTCTTCAGGATCTGTTTTAGGTGGTCAGCCCACCTCATCAGGATCTGGTTTAGGTGGTCAGCCCACCTCATCAGGATCTGGTTTAGGTGGTCAGCCCACCTCATCAGGATCTGGTTTAGGTGGTCAGCCCACCTCATCAGGATCTGGTTTAGGTGGTCAGCACACCTCATCAGGATCTGGTTTAGGTGGTCAGCCCACCTCACCAGGATCTGGTTTAGGTGGTCAGCCCACCTCACCAGGATCTGGTTTAGGTGGTCAGCCCACCTCACCAGGATCTGGTTTAGGTGGTCAGCACACCTCTTCAGGATCTGGTTTTCTCCTTCAAGAGAGTCAGACAATCAGCTGTTTTCATGAGGGTGATGTAGCGACTTCTCGGGCCATAGATGTGTGGCTGTTAAGAGTAGCCTTGTGCGTTTTGTGCATATTGTCCAGTAAGGTTGTGATGGTGTCCGGGTTCTCGTCGTACCAGTCCTGATGTTTCCTACCTCTGTAGGCAATGGAGTGGGCTGCTGCCTGATAGAGCACTGAGCTGAGCGATGCCCACTTCTGGTCCATGGTTCAGAAGAGGCTCATTCTCCCTTTGCCTTTCAGCGAGAGACAGGCGGGACTCGTCCCTTACTGCAGCTTTCTCAAGCTGGGTACAGTGCAGACGCCTCTTACTGGACTTCTTCAAGCATTGGGGGGGAATTATTCTCAGCTGGAGTTTAGCCAGTATCATACGGTGATCTGTCTAGCATTCTGTACCCCTCATATCACGTGTCAGCAGGACGTCATTAGAGTCCGAACGTCTCACTGTAACGTAGGACATCAGGTGCCAGGGTTTGGAGCGTGGGGGCATCCATGATGTTTTATATTTGTTATTCTGCTGGAACAAGGTGTTAGTGATGATGATCATGCTCTGCACAGAGTTAGTAGTCTCATGTTGTTCTCATTGACCTGGCCAACGCCATGCCTACCCAGCCCTCCGCTCCATATCCTGTCCCACCCTAGTGTTGAAGTCACCCAGCACTCCGCTCCATATCCTGTCCCACCCTAGCGTTGAAATCACCCAGCACTCCGCTCCATATCCTGTCCCACCCTAGTGTTGAAGTCACCCAGCACTCCGCTCCATATCCTGTCCCACCCTAGCGTTGAAATCACCCAGCACTCCGCTCCATATCCTGTCCCACCCTAGCGTTGAAGTCACCCAGCACTCCGCTCCATATCCTGTCCCACCCTAGCGTTGAAATCACCCAGCACTCCGCTCCATATCCTGTCCCACCCTAGCGTTGAAATCACCCAGCACTCCGCTCCATATCCTGTCCCACCCTAGCGTTGAAATCACCCAGCACTCCGCTCCATATCCTGTCCCACCCTAGCGTTGAAGTCACCCAGCACTCCGCTCCATATCCTGTCCCACCCTAGCGTTGAAGTCACCCAGCACTCCGCTCCATATCCTGTCCCACCCTAGCGTTGAAGTCACCCAGCAGAAAGATCTTGTCATTCCTGGGGATGCGGTGAAAGGCCTCATCTTGTGACTGGTAGAAGCAGTCCTTTGCCTCATTTTCAGATGGTAACGTTGGTGGGTATGCACTGAGAAGAGTAGCATAATGCATCTTGGGGGATATGGAGAGACATAAGTCTTTCACTTACGCCTTCAGGCGTTTCGGTGAGGCTGGGTAAAAGGCTGTTCTTAACTGCTAGTCCCACACCGTGCTGATGTTGTCCACCCGGAGGGTGACCTTTCCAGAAGAAGGTGGAGCCTTCTCCCTCCTCTTTCAGGGACCCTTCATCCAGGAACCTGGTCTCTCACTCAGGGCAGCAATGTTGTAGAGCCTTAGTGTCCCGGTGTATCATTATTATTGTCAGTGTCCAAAAGAGTCCTGATGTTCCATGTCGCCAGTTTCAGACAAATTATTTTCTTCATCATTTTTCGACAGCTGAGTGGAACTCCCGATAGGTGTGGTAGCCTATCCAGGAAGGAGTGAGTGGGTAATTTTTAGGTCACCTTTCTAGGCCTCTCCCCAACTGGGTGTAGCTCCTAAATAGGGCTGCTCAGTCACACAGTGGTCTACTGAGATTACTTGCCACTCAAGTGCCAACTACTGGCGACCATAATAGTCCTGTACCGCTGGTGTGCAGGGGTCTGATTAAGGGCTTCCGGTCCATTCACTCCTGCCCCCGTCACCAGACACCCCAATGCCACCAGACTTTAGTCCGGTTTCCAGTTGATTGCTTCACAGAGGTCAGAAGTGTCGCTGAGGGTGTGCAAATCCCAACAACACTACTTCACTGTAGGATGGTGAATTCCAGTGGCAACACACACACATGTATAAATAATTAAATAATGAAAGAAAGGACAAGCAAAAAAAACACAAGGAAACAGAACAACAGAGAGACTAGTGAACCAGCAAAGGGCAACTCTTGCTAAGAGATGCAATCACCCAGAGGACCACGTGACCCATGATGCCCTAGCTCCAGCTAAGAGATGTAATCACCCAGAGGACCATGTGACCCATGATGCCCTAGCTCCAGCTAAGAGATGTATTCACCCAGAGGACCACGTGACCCATGATGCCCTAGCTCCAGCTAAGAGATGTAATCACCCAGAGGACCACATGACCCATGATGCCCTAACTCCAGCTAAGAGATGTAATCACCCAGAGGACCATGTGACCCATGATGCCTAGCTCCAGCTAAGAGATGTAATCACCCGGAGGACCATGTGACCCATGATGCCCTAGCTCCAGCTAAGAGATGTAATAACCTGGAGGACCACGTGACCCATAATGCCTAGCTCTAGCTAAGAGATGTAATCACCCAGAGGACCACGTGACCCATGATGCCTAGTCTTTGTTACATGAACACAAAGCAATTTACACTGACCTTTCTAGATGTGCATTGGAACTTAATGAGCAGAGTTAAACATGCCCCACGGCTTCATTGCTAAAAAGATTACACTTCCCATAATTGCTTTTGGCTATCTAGTGCCATTTCTTTTTTTGTAATTAAAGTGATTTAAAATATTAATAACCACCAGCACACACACACACGCTCACGCATACATACACATACACACATTCCTGCTCATACATACACACCGCACATACATTTTTACACATGCACAAACACAAATACACTCAGATATACATGATGTTCGCAAATGCAAATCTCAAATCTCTCTCCCTATCCCGCTCTCTCACTCCCTATCCCTCTATCTTTCTCTTCCTATTCCTCCCTCTCTCTTCCTATCCCTCTATCTCTCTCTATCATTATATTGCTCTCTCCCTCTCCCTATCCATCTCTCTCTCCCTATCCCTCTACCTCAATTAAATTCAAAGGGCTTTATATGGGAAACATACACTACATGACCAAAAGTATGTGGACACCTTATTCCACAACATCTTATTCCAAAATCATGGGGATTAATATGGAGTTCGTCTGGTTTTCCACTAGATGTTGGAACATTGCTGCTGGGACTTGCTTCCATTCAGTCACAAGAGCATTAGTGAAGTCGGGCACTGATGTTGGGCGATTAGGCCTGGCTCGCAGTCGGCGTTCAAATTCATCCCAAAGGTGTTCGATGGGGTTGAGGTCAGGGCTCTGTGCAAGCCAGTCAAGTTCTTCCACACTGATCTCGACAAACCACTTCTGTATGGACCTCACTTTGTACACGGGGCATTGTCATGCTGAAACAGGAAAGGGCCTTCCCCAAACTGCCCCAGTTGGAAGCACAGAATCGTCTAGAATGTCATTGTATGCTGTAGCGTTAAGATTTCCCTTCACTGAAACTAAGGGGCCTATCCCAAACCATGAAAAACAGCACCTGACCATTATGCCTCACCAACTAAACTTTACAGTTAGCACTATGCATTTGGGCAGGTAGCAGTCTCCTGACATTCGCCAAACCCAGATTTGTCTGTCGGACTGCCAGATGGTGAAGCGTGATTCATCACTCCAGAGAAGGTTTTTCCCCTGATCCGGAGTCCAATGGTGGCGAGCTTTACACCACTCCATCCAATGCTTGGCATTACACAATGGTGATCTTAGGCTTGTGTGCGGCTGCTCGGCCATGGAAACCCATTTCATGAAACTCCCGACAAACAGTTACTGTACTGACGTTGCTTACAGAGACCGTTTGGAACTCGGTAGTGAGTATTGCATCCGAGGACAGACAATTGGTATGTGCTTTATGACTCGGCTGTCCCGTTCTGTGAGCTTGTGTGACCTACCACTTTGCGGCTGAGCCATTATATTCTCCTAGACGTTTCCACTTCACAATAGCAGCACTTACAATTGACCAGGACAACTCTAGCAGGGCAGAAATTAAACAAACTGACTTGTTGGAAAGGTGGCATCCTATGACGGTACCATGTTGAAAGTCACTGAGCTTTTTCAGAAAGGACATTCGAATGCCAATGTTTGTCTCTGGAGATGGCATGGCTGTGTACTCGATTTTATACATCTGTCAGCAACAGGTGAGGCTGAAATAGCCATATCCAGTCATTTGAAGGGGTGTCCACATACATTTATATAGTTAGTGTATGTTAAATTGTTTTCTTCATACTATAAATCAATAAAAATAATGCCATGGAATTCTAAGCACGTCTTGTCTGCTAAATTAACTCGTGGAGCCTACAACCATATGACGTAGCAGGATCAGGGCCTAACAACTCAGAGTATGCTATTCTGTTCTGAAACAGACGACATTTTCTTCATATAAAGTTTCTTTAGACGTGTCTAAAATGGGGAATGGATTTATTGTGATGGTGTGGGCTATATTACATGACATTTTCATGTGTAGATGTGGAAGCCAGGAGATGCTAAACTTGTTTATGTTAATTAACGGGCAGTTACCATGAGACCGGCAGTTATCTCCTTGACAAACACCTGCTGACAAAATGTCATGATCGTCATAGACCTAATTGAGGCTGGTCCTTTACGCTAGAGAGAGAGACAGTAGATAGGACACAATGAGACTGGTCCTTTACACTAGAGAGAGGGACAGTAGATAGGACACATTGAGACTGGTCCTTTACACTAGAGAGAGAAACAGGAGATAGGACACATTGAGGCTGGTCCTTTACACTAGAGAGAGGGACAGTAGATAGGACACATTGAGGCTGGTCCTTTACCCTAGAGAGAGAGAGAGACAGTAGATAGGACACATTGAGGCTGTTCCTTTACCCTAGAGAGAGAGAGAGACAGTAGATAGGACACATTGAGGCTGGTCCTTTACATTAGAGAGAGAGAGAGACAGTAGATAGGACACATTGAGGCTGGTCCTTTACATTAGAGAGAGAGACAATAGATAGGACACATTGAGACTGGTCCTTTACACTAGAGAGAGAGACAGTAGATAGGACACATTGAGGCTGGTCCTTTACCCTAGAGAGAGAGAGAGACAGTAGATAGGACACATTGAGGCTGGTCCTTTACATTAGAGAGAGAGAGACAATAGATAGGACACATTGAGGCTGGTCCTTTACACTATAGAGAGAGTTAGACAGTAGATAGGACACATTGAGGCTGGTCCTTTACGCTAGAGAGAGAGAGACAGTGGATAGGACACATTGAGACTGGTCCTTTACACTAGAGAGAGAGAGACAGTAGATAGGACACATTGAGGCTTGTCCTTTACGCTAGAGAGAGAGAGACAGTGGATAGGACACATTGAGACTGGTCCTTTACACTAGAGAGAGAGACAGGAGATAGGACACATTGAGACTGGTCCTTTACACTAGAGAGAGAGACAGGAGATAGGACACATTGAGGCTGGTCCTATACGCTAGAGAGAGGGACAGGAGATACAGAAGGATTTACAAGTATATTCTCTACAGGTTTGAAATCTCGGAAATCTAATAGTTTCTATATAGAGAGATCTCATGATGTAGAATAATTATAATTCTGTAATATTCACAGCTCAGTCAATCAACAACGTTTGTTAAATGAGGTCAGTTAGTCGAGTCCAAAGACACAGCAGGACTAGAGTCATTACCGGCTACTAATTAAACCCACTTTATTATTCTCCCTTTGTGACTGTGATAATCAGTTATTGTTCTATTATTTCATCCCAGTTTTTTAATGATGGCCTTGGGCCAGCCGGCAGCAGGGACATTGTTTTTCAAACGCTCCTGTCAATAAAGCTATTATTATTTTGAATCTCAGGAGAACACGTTGTCCTTCACCTTCAGGAAGTGGAGAGAAAATAGGAAAGTATCATAGAGAGAAGAGAGAGGAAAGAGAAAAGTATTGTAGAGACGGATATGAGGAAAGACAGTGAAAGTCTCCTGACTGCGTGCGTTTGAAGAGTTAATGCGTTAAGTAGGAAAGGTAGAGTACATGACATTCTCTTGTGGCCTTAAACTCTCTGGAAAGTAACCATCCATTTATTTTCATCTCACTAACTTGTTTCTCTTTTTACTTTTGTACAAGAGCGAAGAAGAGCAATAGACAGAGAGAGATCCCAGAGACCTTGAGGAACAAAAGAACAGACAGCAAAACTCATTCTATCTCTCTCTCTCTCTCTCTCTCTCTCTCTCTCTCTCTCTCTCTCTCTCTCTCTCTCCCTCTCTCTCTCTCTCTCTCTCCCTCTCTCTCTCTCTCTCTCAATTCAATTCAATTCAATTCAAGGGCTTTATTGGCATGGGAAACATGTGTTAACATTGCCAAAGCAAGTGAGGTAGACAACATACAAAGTGAATATATAAAGTGAAAAACAACAAAAATTAACAGTAAACATTACACATACAGAAGTTTCAAAACAGTAAAGACATTACAAATGTCATATTATATATATATACAGTGTTTTAACAATGTACAAATGGTTAAAGGACACAAGATAAAATAAATAAGCATAAATATGGGTTGTATTTACAATGGTGTTTGTTCTTCACTGGTTGCCCTTTTCTCGTGGCAACAGGTCACAAATCTTGCTGCTGTGATGGCACACTGTGGAATTTCACCCAGTAGATATGGGAGTTTTTCAAAATTGGATTTGTTTTCGAATTCTTTGTGGATCTGTGTAATCTGAGGGAAATATGTCTCTCTAATATGGTCATACATTGGGCAGGAGGTTAGGAAGTGCAGCTCAGTTTCCACCTCATTTTGTGGGCAGTGAGCACATAGCCTGTCTTCTCTTGAGAGCCATGTCTGCCTACGACGGCCTTTCTCAATAGCAAGGCTATGCTCACTGAGTCTGTACATAGTCAAAGCTTTCCTTAATTTTGGGTCAGTCACAGTGGTCAGGTATTCTGCCGCTGTGTACTCTCTGTGTAGGGCCAAATAGCATTCTAGTTTGCTCTGTTTTTTTGTTAATTCTTTCCAATGTGTTAAGTAATTATCTTTTTGTTTTCTCATGATTTGGTTGGGTCTAATTGTGCTGTTGTCCTGGGGCTCTGTAGGGTGTGTTTGTGTTTGTGAACAGAGCCCCAGGACCAGCTTGCTTAGGGGACTCTTCTCCAGGTTTTTAGGTGGTTGTAGAATTTAACGGCTCTTTTCTGGATTTTGATAATTAGTGGGTATCGGCCTAATTCTGCTCTGCATGCATTATTTGGTGTTCTAAGTTGTACACGGAGGATATTTTTTGCAGAATTCTGCGTGCAGAGTCTCAATTTGGTGTTTGTCCCATTTTGTGAAGTCTTGGTTGGTGAGCGGACCCCAGACCTCACAACCATGAAGGGCAATGGGCTCTATGACTGATTCAAGTATTTTTTGCCAAATCCTAATTGGTATGTTGAAATGTATGTTTCTTTTGATGGCATAGAATTCCCTTCTTGCCTTGTCTCTCAGATCGTTCACAGCTTTGTGGAAGTTACCTGTGGCGCTGATGTTTAGGCCAAGGTATGTATAGTTTTTTGTGTGCTCTAGGGCAACAGTGTCTAGATGGAATTTGTATTTGTGGTCCTGGTGACTGGACCTTTTTTGGAACACCATTATTTTGGTCTTACTGAGATTTACTGTCAGGGCCCAGGTCTGACAGAATCTGTGCATAAGATCTAGGTGCTGCTGTAGGCCCTCCTTGGTTGGTGACAGAAGCACCAGATCATCAGCAAACAGCAGACATTTGACTTTGGATTCTAGCAGGGGGAGGCCGGGTGCTGCAGACTTTTCTAGTGCCCGCGCCAATTCGTTGATATATATGTTGAAGAGGGTGGGGCTTAAGCTGCATCTCTGTCTAACCCCACGACCCTGTGGAAAGAAATGTGTGTGTTTTTTGCCTATTTTAACCGTACACTTGTTGTTTGTGTACATGGATTTTATAATGTCGTATGTTTTACCCCCAACACCACTTTCCATCAGTTTGTATAGCAGACCCTCATGCCAGATTGAGTCGAAGGCTTTTTTGAAATCAACAAAGCATGAGAAGACTTTGCCTTTGTTTTGGTTTGTTTGGTTGTCAATTAGGGTGTGCAGGGTGAATACATGGTCTGTTGTACGGTAATTTGGTAAAAAGCCAATTTGACATTTGCTCAGTACATTGTTTTCATTGAGGAAATGTATGAGTCTGCTGTTAATAATAATGCAGAGGATTTTCCCAAGGTTACTGTTGACACATATTCCACGGTAGTTATTGGGGTCACTTTTGTGGATTGGGGTGATCAGTCCTTGGTTCCAAATATTGGGGAAGATGCCAGAGCTAAGTATGATGTTAAAGAGTTTTAGTATAGCCAATTGGAATTTGTTGTCTGTATATTTGATCATTTCATTGAGGATACCATCAACCCCACAGGCCTTTTTGGGTTGGAGGGTTTTTATTTTGTCCTGTAACTCATTCAATGTAATTGGAGAATCCAGTGGGTTCTGGTAGTCTTTAATAGTTGATTCTAAGATCTGTATTTGATCATGTATATGTTTTTGCTCTTTATTCTTTGTTATAGAGCCAAAAAGATTGGAGAAGTGGTTTACCCATACATCTCCATTTTGGATAGATAATTCTTCGTGTTGTTGTTTGTTTAGTGTTTTCCAATTTTCCCAGAAGTGGTTAGAGTCTATGGATTCTTCAATTGCATTGAGCTGATTTCTGACATGCTGTTCCTTCTTTTTCCGTAATGTATTTCTGTATTGTTTTAGTGATTCACCATAGTGAAGGCGTAGACTCAGGTTTTCCGGGTCTCTATGTTTTTGGTTGGACAGGTTTCTCAATTTCTTTCTTAGATTTTTGCATTCTTCATCAAACCATTTGTCATTATTGTTAATTTTCTTCGGTTTTCTATTTGAGATTTTTAGATTTGATAGGGAAGCTGAGAGGTCAAATATACTGTCAAGATTTTCTACTGCCAAGTTTACACCTTCACTATTACAGTGGAACGTTTTACCCAGGAAATTGTCTAAAAGGGATTGAATTTGTTGTTGCCTAATTGTTTTTTGGTAGGTTTCCAAACTGCATTCCTTCCATCTATAGCATTTCTTAATGTTACTCAGGTCCTTTGGCTTTGATGCCTCATGATTGAGTATTGCTCTGTTTAAGTAGACTGTGATTTTGCTGTGGTCTGATAGGGATGTCAGTGGGCTGACTGTGAACGCTCTGAGAGACTCTGGGTTGAGGTCAGTGATAAAGTAGTCTACAGTACTACTGCCAAGAGATGAGCTATAGGTGTACCTACCATAGGAGTCCCCTCGAAGCCTACCATTGACTATGTACATACCCAGCGTGCGACAGAGCTGCAGGAGTTGTGACCCGTTTTTGTTGGTTATGTTGTCATAGTTGTGCCTAGGGGGGCATATGTGGGAGGGAATGCTGTCACCTCCAGGCAGGTGTTTGTCCCCCTGTGTGCTGAGGGTGTCAGGTTCTTGTCCGGTTCTGGCATTTAGGTCGCCACAGACTAGTACATGTCCCTGGGCCTGGAAATGATTGATTTCCCCCTCCAGGATGGAGAAGCTGTCTTCATTAAAATATGGGGATTCTAGTGGGGGGATATAGGCAGCACACAGGAGGACATTTTTCTCTGTTAGGATCATTTCCTTTTGAATTTCTAGCCAAATGTAGATTGTTCCTGTTTTGATTAATTTAATGGAGTGAGTTAGGTCTGCTCTATACCAACTTAGCATACCCCCTGAGTCCCTTCCCTGTTTCACACCTGGTAGTTTGGTGGATGGGACTACCAGCTCTCTGTAACCTAGAGGGCAACCAGTGGGTCCGTCTCCTCTATACCAGGTTTCTTGCAGGATGACAATGTCTGTATTACCGATTTCTTTGGTGAAGTCCGGGTTTCTGCTTTTTAGGCCAAATGCAGATGACCTCAGGCCTTGGATATTCCAGGATAATATAGTGAAGGCTTTTTGTTCCATAGAGTGTCCAATGTTGTTGGTCGTGGTTTGGCCTCAGGCCAGTAAGTGTGAGCAGAGCCTGCTGAGCATCTGGTACATGCCATTTGCTTGGGCGAGTGTGAGAGTGGGGGTTGGGACTGTTTGCCCGCTCACTACCTGGGCGTATGTGTGGCTTCCATGTTGAGGCCCTCTTTGCGGGGGTGGGGTGCATGGGGTGGGCAGGAGTGGCATAGGTCTGATCTGAGGGGGCCTAAATGGGGTGTGGGCATGGTTGAGGTGGGGGGGTGTTGATTGGTTGGGGTGGGGGTGTGGATGTGTCTGGGTGTACTGTGGTCTGGATGTAATTCCTCTTGGCGTGGGTCCTGTATGTGTAGGTCCAGGGGGGGGGGGGGTCCTGCAGATCTGGGAGGGTGTCTCTCTGGTCTGGGTGGGGTGTCTATTGATCTGTTGCTCCTGTGTGAAGTGTTGGGGATACGTTTGAGAGCGATGTCCTTTAGAGTTCGGGCAAAGGTGGGCACTGCTGTCTTGTAGAGGTGGACCTGGTCATAGAGGCTGTTCAAGTCCAGGGTGGAGTGGTGGGCCAGGAAAACGTTTGGTTTTGAGGCACAGTCACCGGAAATACTTGCATTTACCCGCTGTATTGTGGCAGGGTGGAAGTCTTTTCGTGGTAGCAGGGTGGAGATAACCACTTGTGCGTTGGGGAAAGTAGAAGAAGCCTTTTCAATCACTCCCTTCAGTGCTGTGGCCACTCTTTCCTGCTGTGCTCTCAGGTCGTTTGTGGCTGTGTGTATTATTATGTGGCTGGGTGAGCCTAGTTTGGCCTCAGACAGAAGGTCTAGGGCGCGCTGGGTGTTTGGACACCAGAGTTTAGACACACTGTGTTTGGGAAAAAGTTTTCTTTCTTCTATATATTTCCCATTTGAGTCCATAAGTAGTACAATCTGTGTCTTGTGTTTGTCCTCAGTGGGTGTGGGGGGGTTGTCAGAAGGGCTATCTGGGTGGCTGACAGGGGGGGTGCTCAGAGGGGGTGAGAGCCTCTGGGCTTGGGGTTCTTCATTTGTCTGTTCTGCTGTGATGTCGACTCTATGGTCAGGGTCTGGTGTGGACTGTTCTGCTGTGGTGTCGACTCTATGGTCAGGGTCTGGTGTGGACTGTTCTGCTGTGGTGTCGAGACTTTTGTTGGGTGCTGAGGTGGGCTGTTCTGCTGGCTTCTCTGTGGGGGTGGCCACCTCTCTAGTGGGTTGTTCTCTGTCACACGCCGTCCCCCTCAACTTCTCCTCCATCCCCCTCACCCTCTCCTCCATCCCCCTCAACCTCTCCTCCACCAGCAGTCTGATACTCTCCTCTAGTGCTCTGTTCTGCTCCTCTTTCTCCTGTTGTATTTGTCTCACCACTGTCCAAAGTGCAGATATGTCTCTGTCCACCTCCAGCTCTCCGGGTCTGGTTAAGGGGCTGTTGTTGTGCTGGACTGTTGTCTGGGTCTGTGCTGACTGAAGTGTAATCACCTGCTCTTCCAGCTCCACCTGCCTTACCTCCAGCTGGGTGAATTTGTCCTTCATTTCAATGAGGGAGTGGTAATCTGTGCTGGGAGGTTGACTCTCCTCTGGGGGTTGCTCATCTGTGGGGTTACATAATGAAGAGGTCTGGTCTGACCCGCTCGGTGTGGGGGTATCTTTATCAAGGGAGAGCTTCTCCTGCTGGGCTAATTCTTTGATTAGGTGAAAGTCCAGCTGAAACTGTTTGTGGTTACTCTGTACCATTACTGTTCCGGATTTATAAATATTTATATTACTTAACTCAGAGTCCTCGTTATCAAGTATTCTGAGTTTCCACCCCTCGTTAACCCCCCCTCTCTTAACAAAGGGGTAGTGTGCTAATATAGCACTGTGTCATGCCTGGTTTGTGTGGAAGATAAGTTTGCTGATGTTCCCATTTTTGTAATAGTCAGCAAAAAGTGTTTCTTGATTTTCCATAAGGAGTTTCATTTTGTAATCTTTTCTTGCCTTATCATTCTTTACATGCAAAGGGTACTGTATTTTAATTACCTCTGAAAAGCTGGAGGGAGCTTCTAAGGCCTCTCCATTTGGTTGGGGTAGACTGTGTGACTCTCCTGCCATTGTTGGGCTAATGGACTTTGACACCTCTCACTTGACACGTCAGTGCTAGTTGAAGTTGTATCAAGCTTGGCAGAATTATGTTAGAATTCAGTCCTTATAAAGTAATGTTGTGTATTTTTCTTCTTGGCTTTTGGAAATAAAATATAGTTTCAGACTAAACATTACTCACTCAGTTCCAGGTTGGATGGTGTTTTCAGGTTTCTGTTGTTTTCCAGAAAATTTGCTGTATAGGGTAATAAATCCTTGGTAGTTGTGAACTTTCCAGGTGATTCCGTAATTCCGTCCAAAATCAGGTTGTAGGTTTTAAGTTTTGATTTGAATTAGGGGTTATGTTGTAGAGGGTATAATCCAGTATGTGTTCCTGACAAAAAATCTAAGTTTATCTAACTCCTAATCTATCTTTTTTAAAGAAAATGCTGAAAAATGCAGGAGCTCTGATCCTGACCTCTGCTCTACTCTGCTCTCTCTCCTCTCTCTCTCTCTCTCTCTCTCTCTCTCTCTCTCTCTCTCTCTCTCTCTCTCTCTCTCTCTCTCTCTCTCTCTCTCTCTCTCTCTCTCTCTCTCTCTCTCTCTCTCTCTCTCTCTCTCTCTCTCTCTCATTGAGATCCATATGAAAGTGGAACTGCTGTGCTGATCTGTTGTTATTGTGTTCTATGGTTTTCAGTATTCACCACAGCATTGTATTGATCATATCTTTTCCTCACAAAACAATGATCCAGTGCAATAATTAACTGTTCTACAGACACTGAGGATAAGAGAAGAGAATAGAGAGAGATTGTTCTTTGTGTTGACCAGCAGTGTAAGCATCAGGCCCAGTAGGAGGTGAGAGACTTGCATCATGGTAACCAGAGCAGGGATCAATGTGTTTCACACACTAACTACACCCCTGGGAAACACATGGCCTGCACTGGCTGCTGTTTACACCAGGGGCATAGTGTGTGTGTGTGTGTGTGTGTGTGTGTGTGTGTGTGTGTGTGTGTGTGTGTGTGTGTGTGTGTGTGTGTGTGTGTGTGTGTGTGTGTGTGTGTGTGTGTGTGTGTGTGTGTGTGTGTGTGTGTGTGTGTAGGTGTGTGTAGGTGTGTCTGTGTGCGTGTGTGCGTGTTTGTGTGCGTGCATGTTTGTGTGCGTGTGTGTGTGTGTGTGTGCATGCGCGAGTGTGTGTGCGTGTGAATGTGTGTGTCTGCGCGAGTGTGTGTGCGTGTGAATGTGTGTGTCTGCGCGAGTGTGTGTGCGTGTGAATGTGTGTGTCTGCATGTGTAATCAGAATAAATAGCCAAAAATAGATGAATAAACAAGAGCAAGGTAAACACTAGCTATAAAGCAACAGGGATGAAATGAGGAAGGAGAGGGAGAGAGAGGGCAAGAGAGATAGAGGGAGAGAGAGAGAGAGAAAGTAGATTACACAGACCCACAAAGAATTCGAAAAAACATATCAAATTTTGATAAACTCCCATAGTATCTATTGGGTGAAACACCACAGTGTGCCATCACAGCAGCAATATGTGTGACCTGTTACCACAAGAAAAGGTCAACCAGTGAAGAACAAACACCATTGTAAATACAACCCACATTTATGTTTATTTATTTTCCCTTTTGTACTTTAACTATTTCCACATCGTCACAACACTGTATGTAGACATAATATGACATTTGAATTGTCTCTATTCCTTTGGCACTTCTGTGAGTGTAATGTTTACTGTTAATTTTTGATTGTTTATTTCCCTTTAGTTTATTATCTATTTCACTTGCTTTGACAATGTTAACGTATGTGGACACGCCTTCAAATGAGTGGATTGGGCTATTCCAGGCACACCCATTGCTGACAGGTGTATAAATTGAGCACACAACCATGCAATCTTCATGAACAAACACTGGCAGTAGAATGTCCTTACTAAAGACCTCAGTGACGTTCAATGTGGCACCGTCATAGGATGCCACCTTTCCAACAAGTCAGTTCGTCAAATTTCAGCCCTGCTAGAGTTGCCCCAGTCAACTGTAAGTGCTGTTATTGTGAAATGGAAACTTCTATGAGCAACAACGGCTCAGCTGCGAAGTGGTAGACCACACAAGCTCACAGAACGGGACTGCCGAGTCCTGAAGCACGTAATAATCATCTGTCCTCATTTGCAACACTCACTGCCCAGTTCCAAACTGCCTCTGGAAGCAGGTAGCCTAGTGGTTAGTGCATTGGGCCAGTAACCAAAAGATTGCTGGATTGAATCGCTGAGCTGACAAGGTAGAAATCTGTCGTTCTGCCCAAGCCAGTTAACCCACTGTTCCTAGACCAGTTAACCCACTGTTCCTAGACCAGTTAACCCACTGTTTCTAGACCAGTTAACCCACTGTTCCTAGACCAGTTAACCCACTGTTCCTAGACCAGTTAACCCACTGTTCCTAGACCAGTTAACCCACTGTTCCTAGACCAGTTAACCCACTGTTCCTAGACCAGTTAACCCACTGTTCCTAGACCAGTTAACCCACTGTTCCTAGACCAGTTAATCCACTGTTCCTAGACCAGTTAACCCACTGTTCCTAGACCAGTTAACCCACTGTTCCTAGACCAGTTAACCCACTGTTCCTAGACCAGTTAACCCACTGTTCCTAGACCAGTTAACCCACTGTTCCTAGACCAGTTAACCCACTGTTCCTAGACCAGTTAACCCACTGTTCCTAGACCAGTTAACCCACTGTTCCTAGACCAGTTAACCCACTGTTCCTAGACCAGTTAACCCACTGTTCCTAGACCAGTTAACCCACTGTTCCTAGACCAGTTAACCCACTGTTCCTAGACCAGTTAACCCACTGTTCCTAGACCAGTTAACCCACTGTTCCTAGACCAGTTAACCCACTGTTCCTAGGCCAGTTAACCCACTGTTCCTAGACCAGTTAATCCACTGTTCCTAGACCAGTTAACCCACTGTTCCTAGACCAGTTAACCCACTGTTCCTAGACCAGTTAACCCACTGTTCCTAGACCAGTTAACCCACTGTTCCTAGGCCAGTTAACCCACTGTTCCTAGACCAGTTAATCCACTGTTCCTAGACCAGTTAACCCGCTGTTCCCCGGACGCCGAAGTTGTCGATTATGGCACCTCTCTTTTTTTATTTTATTTTTTAAGCATGGCCACCATAGTACAAAAGTTGACCTATTCTATTTGTCAACGTGTTCTTCTGTTAATTAATATTCCAAACATAGTCTGGGACAGTTGTGGGATGTGATAGATCCCAAATCTATACAACCACTAGCATCAAAAAGAAGTTTAAAAGCAATGAGGCTGATGCAACAGATCAGAAAGTTTAGCTTAAAATGTTGATAAACTATTAGACTATTTCTTCACATTGTAAGCGCAGCAACAGCATGCGCTGCAGTAGGCTATAAGAGCAAATATTCCAAAATGCAATGAATTAGCAGGAAAACACTGTTCTCCAAAGTGACGGCAAATGCGATCAGACATGTATTACTTTATTATAAAGGTGCATTTTATGGTGAAAGTTATCTTCCCCAAACTTGAAACTCACGCCAGCCCATGTACAGTTAGGCTCTACACCGGTTATAAAGCGGAATAATGTGTTGCATTTTAAGAAGTTATTTGGCCACTTCAGTTGTGATACAAACCTTATTAAAACATGTGGGCCTATGGGCTAGGCTACATGAGGTGTGTGACTATACTGCAGGTTTGCCTTACTGCACACTAGCTGGGTATCATTCACAAGTGATAACATACCATTCACAGGTGATAATATATCATTCACAGGTGATAGGCTAATATTGTCACCCATCAGACTATTCTTGATTTAATCTTGTCTTTACATACACTAAATAATATATGTGTGAAATTAGTTTGTATTTAGAATGGACCATTATCCTACACCTGTCTCAAAACAGGGGCAGCTGGGAAAAATACATGTCATCTATGCCAGCCAGGTAGGCTATACTCCTGTTGTAAATATAACCAATGTGTTTAATATTAGGAAATAAAATAAATATAGTAGACCTAGCCCATAAAAAACTGATAGATAAATAAATATAGTAGACCTAGCCTAGAGAACTGATAAATAAATATAGTAGACCTAGCCTATAGAAAACTGATAAATAAATATCGTAGACCTAGCCTATAGAAAGCTGATAGATAAATAAATATAGTAGACCTAGCCTATAGAAAGCTGATAAATAAATATCGTAGACCTAGCCTATAGAAAGCTGATAGATAAATAAATATAGTAGACCTAGCCTATAGAAAACTGATAAATAAATAAATATAGTAGACCTAGCCTATAGAAAGCTGATAAATAAATATAGTAGACCTAGCCTATAGAAAGCTGATAGATAAATAAATATAGTAGACCTAGCCTATAGAAAACTGATAAATAAATATAGTAGACCTAGCCTATAGAAAACTGATAAATAAATAAATATAGTAGACCTAGCCTAGAGAAAACGGATAAATAAATATAGTAGACCTAGCCTATAGAAAGCTGATAGATAAATAAATATAGTAGACCTAGCCTATAGAAAACTGATAAATAAATATAGTAGATCTGGCCTATAGAAAGTTGATATATAAATAAATATAGTAGACCTAGTCTATAGAAAGCTGATAGATAAATAAATATAGTAGTCCTAGCCTATAGAAAACTGATAAATAAATATAGTAGACCTAGTCTATAGAAAGCTGATAGATAAATAAATATAGTAGACCTAGCCTATAGAAAGCTGATAGATAAATATAGTAGACCTAGCCTATAGAAAGCTGATAGATAAATAAATATAGTAGACCTAGTCTATAGAAAACTGATAAATAAATATAGTAGACCTAGCCTATAGAAAGCTGATAAATAAATATAGTAGACCTAGTCTATAGAAAACTGATAAATAAATATAGTAGACCTAGCCTATAGAAAGCTGATAGATAAATATAGTAGACCTAGTCTATAGAAAACTGATAAATAAATATAGTAGACCTAGCCTATAGAAAGCTGATAAATAAATATAGTAGACCTAGCCTATAGAAAACTGATAAATAAATATAGTAGACCTAGCCTATAGAAAGCTGATAAATAAATATAGTAGACCTAGCCTATAGAAAACTGATAAATAAATATAGTAGACCTAGCCTATAGAAAGCTGATAAATAAATATAGTAGACCTAGCCTATAGAAAACTGATAAATAAATATAGTAGACCTAGCCTATAGAAAACTGATAAATAAATATAGTAGACCTAGCCTATAGAAAGCTGATAAATAAATATAGTAGACCTAGCCTATAGAAAACTGATAAATAAATATAGTAGACCTAGCCTATAGAAAGCTGATAAATAAATATAGTAGACCTAGTCTATAGAAAACTGATAAATAAATATAGTAGACCTAGTCTATAGAAAGCTGATAAATAAATATAGTAGACCTAGTCTAGAGAACTGATAAATAAATATAGTAGACCTAGTCTATAGAAAGCTGATAGATAAATAAATATAGTAGTCCTAGCCTAGAGAACTGATAAATAAATATAGTAGACCTAGTCTATAGAAAGCTGATAGATAAATAAATATAGTAGTCCTAGCCTAGAGAACTGATAAATAAATATAGTAGACCTAGTCTATAGAAAGCTGATAGATAAATAAATATAGTAGTCCTAGTCTATAGAAAGCTGATAGATAAATAAATATAGTAGACCTAGCCTATAGAAAGCTGATAGATAAATAAATATAGTAGTCCTAGCCTATAGAAAGCTGATATATAAATATAGTAGACCTAGCCTATAGAAAGCTGATAGATAAATAAATATAGTAGTCCTAGCCTATAGAAAGCTGATAGATAAATAAATATAGTAGACCTAGTCTATAGAAAGCTGATAGATAAATAAATATAGTAGTCCTAGCCTATAGAAAGCTGATAGATAAATAAATATAGTAGACCTAGTCTATAGAAAGCTGATAGATAAATAAATATAGTAGTCCTAGCCTATAGAAAGCTGATAGATAAATAAATATAGTAGTCCTAGCCTATAGAAAGCTGATATATAAATATAGTAGACCTAGTCTATAGAAAGCTGATAGATAAATAAATATAGTAGTCCTAGCCTAGAGAACTGATAAATAAATATAGTAGACCTAGTCTATAGAAAGCTGATAGATAAATAAATATAGTAGTCCTAGCCTAGAGAACTGATAAATAAATATAGTAGACCTAGTCTATAGAAAGCTGATAGATAAATAAATATAGTAGTCCTAGCCTAGAGAACTGATAAATAAATATAGTAGACCTAGTCTATAGAAAGCTGATAGATAAATAAATATAGTAGTCCTAGCCTAGAGAACTGATAAATAAATATAGTAGACCTAGTCTATAGAAAGCTGATAGATAAATAAATATAGTAGTCCTAGTCTATAGAAAACTGATAAATAAATATAGTAGACCTAGCCTAGAGAACTGATGAATAAATATAGTAGACCTAGTCTATAGAAAGCTGATAGATAAATAAATATAGTAGTCCTAGCCTATAGAAAGCTGATAGATAAATAAATATAGTAGACCTAGCCTATAGAAAGCTGATAGATAAATAAATATAGTAGTCCTAGCCTATAGAAAGCTGATATATAAATATAGTAGACCTAGCCTATAGAAAGCTGATAGATAAATAAATATAGTAGTCCTAGTCTATAGAAAGCTGATAAATAAATATAGTAGACCTAGTCTATAGAAAGCTGATAAATAAATATAGTAGACCTAGCCTATAGAAAGCTGATAAATAAATATAGTAGACCTAGCCTATAGAAAACTGATAAATAAATATAGTAGACCTAGTCTATAGAAAGCTGATAGATAAATAAATATAGTAGACCTAGTCTATAGAAAACTGATAAATAAATATAGTAGACCTAGTCTATAGAAAACTGATAAATAAATATAGTAGACCTAGTCTATAGAAAACTGATAAATAAATATAGTAGACCTAGCCTATAGAAAACTGATAAATAAATATAGTAGACCTAGTCTATAGAAAGCTGATAGATAAATATAGTAGACCTAGTCTATAGAAAGCTGATAAATAAATATAGTAGACCTAGCCTATAGAAAGCTGATAGATAAATATAGTAGACCTAGCCTATAGAAAGCTGATAAATAAATATAGTAGACCTAGCCTATAGAAAGCTGATAAATAAATATAGTAGACCTAGCCTATAGAAAGCTGATAAATAAATAAATATAGTAGACCTAGCCTATAGAAAGCTGATATATAAATAAATATAGTAGACCTAGTCTATAGAAAGCTGATAAATAAATAAATATAGTAGATCTGGCCTATAGAAAGCTGATAGATAAATAAATATAGTAGACCTAGTCTATAGAAAACTGATAAATAAATATAGTAGACCTAGCCTATAGAAAGCTGATAAGTTAATATAGTAGACCTAGTCTATAGAAAACTGATAGATAAATATAGTAGTCCTAGCCTATAGAAAGCTGATAAATAAATATAGTAGACCTAGTCTATAGAAAGCTGATATATAAATAAATATAGTAGACCTAGTCTATAGAAAACTGATAGATAAATATAGTAGACCTAGTCTATAGAAAGCTGATAAATAAATATAGTAGATCTGGCCTATAGAAAGTTGATATATAAATAAATATAGTAGACCTAGCCTATAGAAAGCTGATAAATAAATATAGTAGACCTAGCCTATAGAAAGCTGATAGAAAGCTGATAAGTTAATATAGTAGACCTAGTCTATAGAAAACTGATAAATAAATATAGTAGACCTAGCCTATAGAAAGTTGATATATAAATAAATATAGTAGACCTAGTCTATAGAAAACTGATAGATAAATATAGTAGATCTGGCCTATAGAAAGTTGATATATAAATAAATATAGTAGACCTAGCCTATAGAAAGCTGATAGATAAATATAGTAGACCTAGCCTATAGAAAACTGATAAATAAATATAGTAGACCTAGTCTATAGAGAACTGATAAATAAATATAGTAGACCTAGTCTATAGAAAACTGATAAATAAATATAGTAGATCTGGCCTATAGAAAACTGATAAATAAATATAGTAGATCTGGCCTATAGAAAACTGATAAATAAATATAGTAGATCTGGCCTATAGAAAACTGATAAATAAATATAGTAGACCTAGCCTATAGAAAACTGATAAATAAATATAGTAGACCTAGCCTATAGAAAGCTGATAAATAAATATAGTAGATCTGGCCTATAGAAAACTGATATATAAATAAATATAGTAGACCTAGCCTAGAGAACTGATAAATAAATATAGTAGACCTAGCCTATAGAAAACTGATAAATAAATATAGTAGACCTAGCCTATAGAAAGCTGATAAATAAATATAGTAGATCTGGCCTATAGAAAACTGATAAATAAATATAGTAGACCTAGCCTATAGAAAGCTGATAAATAAATATAGTAGATCTGGCCTATAGAAAACTGATAAATAAATATAGTAGATCTGGCCTATAGAAAGTTGATATATAAATAAATATAGTAGACCTAGCCTATAGAAAGCTGATAAATAAATATAGTAGACCTAGCCTATAGAAAGCTGATAGAAAGCTGATAAGTTAATATAGTAGACCTAGTCTATAGAAAGCTGATAAATAAATATAGTAGACCTAGCCTATAGAAAGCTGATAAATAAATAAATATAGTAGACCTAGCCTATAGAAAACTGATAGATAAATATAGTAGATCTGGCCTATAGAAAACTGATAAATAAATATAGTAGATCTGGCCTATAGAAAGTTGATATATAAATAAATATAGTAGACCTAGCCTATAGAAAGCTGATAAATAAATATAGTAGACCTAGCCTATAGAAAGCTGATAGATAAATATTGTAGACCTAGCCTATAGAAAACTGATAGATAAATATAGTAGACCTAGTCTATAGAAAACTGATAAATAAATATAGTAGACCTAGCCTATAGAAAGCTGATAGATAAATATTGTAGACCTAGCCTATAGAAAACTGATAAATAAATATAGTAGATCTGGCCTATAGAAAGTTGATATATAAATAAATATAGTAGACCTAGCCTATAGAAAGCTGATAGAAAGCTGATAAGTTAATATAGTAGACCTAGTCTATAGAAAACTGATAAATAAATATAGTAGACCTAGTCTATAGAAAACTGATAAATAAATATAGTAGACCTAGCCTATAGAAAGCTGATAGATAAATATTGTAGACCTAGCCTATAGAAAACTGATAAATAAATATAGTAGATCTGGCCTATAGAAAGTTGATATATAAATAAATATAGTAGACCTAGTCTATAGAAAACTGATAGATAAATAAATATAGTAGACCTAGCCTATAGAAAACTGATAGATAAATAAATATAGTAGACCTAGCCTATAGAAAGTTGATATATAAATATAGTAGACCTAGCCTATAGAAAGCTGATAGATAAATAAATATAGTAGTCCTAGTCTATAGAAAACTGATAAATAAATATAGTAGACCTAGTCTATAGAAAACTGATAAATAAATATAGTAGACCTAGCCTATAGAAAACTGATAAATAAATATAGTAGACCTAGTCTATAGAAAACTGATAAATAAATATAGTAGACCTAGTCTATAGAAAACTGATAAATAAATATAGTAGACCTAGCCTATAGAAAGCTGATAGATAAATAAATATAGTAGTCCTAGTCTATAGAAAACTGATAAATAAATATAGTAGACCTAGTCTATAGAAAACTGATAAATAAATATAGTAGACCTAGCCTATAGAAAACTGATAAATAAATATAGTAAACCTAGCCTATAGAAAACTGATATATAAATAAATATAGTAGACCTAGCCTATAGAAAACTGATATATAAATAAATATAGTAGACCTAGTCTATAGAAAGTTGATATATAAATAAATATAGTAGACCTAGTCTATAGAAAGTTGATATATAAATAAATATAGTAGTCCTAGTCTATAGAAAGCTGATAAATAAATATAGTAGATCTAGTCTATAGAAAGCTGATATATAAATATAGTAGACCTAGCCTATAGAAAACTGATAAATAAATATAGTAGACCTAGCCTATAGAAAGCTGATAGATAAATATAGTAGACCTAGCCTATAGAAAGCTGATAGATAAATATAGTAGACCTAGCCTATAGAAAGCTGATATATAAATAAATATAGTAGACCTAGTCTATAGAAAACTGATAAATAAATATAGTAGACCTAGCCTATAGAAAGCTGATAGATAAATATAGTAGACCTAGCCTATAGAAAGCTGATAGATAAATATAGTAGACCTAGCCTATAGAAAACTGATATATAAATAAATATAGTAGACCTAGTCTATAGAAAGCTGATAAATAAATATAGTAGACCTAGCCTATAGAAAACTGATAAATAAATATAGTAGACCTAGTCTATAGAAAACTGATAAATAAATATAGTAGACCTAGCCTATAGAAAACTGATAAATAAATATAGTAGACCTAGCCTAGAGAACTGATAAATAAATATAGTAGACCTAGCCTATAGAAAGCTGATAGATAAATATAGTAGATCTGGCCTATAGAAAGTTGATATATAAATAAATATAGTAGACCTAGCCTATAGAAAGTTGATATATAAATAAATATAGTAGACCTAGCCTATAGAAAACTGATAAATAAATATAGTAGACCTAGTCTATAGAAAGCTGATAAATAAATATAGTAGACCTAGTCTATAGAAAACTGATAAATAAATATAGTAGACCTAGTCTATAGAAAACTGATAAATAAATATAGTAGACCTAGCCTATAGAAAACTGATAAATAAATATAGTAGACCTAGCCTATAGAAAGCTGATAGATAAATATAGTAGACCTAGCCTATAGAAAGCTGATAGATAAATATAGTAGACCTAGCCTATAGAAAGCTGATATATAAATAAATATAGTAGACCTAGTCTATAGAAAACTGATAAATAAATATAGTAGACCTAGCCTATAGAAAGCTGATAGATAAATATAGTAGACCTAGCCTATAGAAAGCTGATAGATAAATATAGTAGACCTAGCCTATAGAAAACTGATAAATAAATATAGTAGTCCTAGCCTATAGAAAGCTGATAAATAAATAAATATAGTAGACCTAGCCTATAGAAAACGGATAAATAAATATAGTAGACCTAGCCTATAGAAAACGGATAAATAAATATAGTAGACCTAGCCTATAGAAAGTTGATATATAAATAAATATAGTAGACCTAGCCTATAGAAAACGGATGAATAAATATAGTAGACCTAGCCTATAGAAAACTGATAAATAAATATAGTAGACCTAGCCTATAGAAAGCTGATAAATAAATATAGTAGACCTAGCCTATAGAAAGCTGATAAATAAATAAATATAGTAGACCTAGCCTATAGAAAACGGATAAATAAATATAGTAGACCTAGTCTATAGAAAACTGATAAATAAATATAGTAGACCTAGCCTATAGAAAGCTGATAGATAAATAAATATAGTAGACCTAGTCTATAGAAAGCTGATATATAAATAAATATAGTAGACCTAGTCTATAGAAAGCTGATAAATAAATATAGTAGACCTAGTCTATAGAAAACTGATAAATAAATATAGTAGACCTAGTCTATAGAAAACTGATAAATAAATATAGTAGACCTAGCCTATAGAAAGCTGATAGATAAATAAATATAGTAGACCTAGTCTATAGAAAGCTGATATATAAATAAATATAGTAGACCTAGTCTATAGAAAGCTGATAAATAAATATAGTAGACCTAGTCTATAGAAAACTGATAAATAAATATAGTAGACCTAGTCTATAGAAAACTGATAAATAAATATAGTAGTCCTAGCCTATAGAAAGCTGATAAATAAATATAGTAGACCTAGCCTATAGAAAGCTGATAAATAAATAAATATAGTAGACCTAGCCTATAGAAAACGGATAAATAAATATAGTAGACCTAGTCTATAGAAAACTGATAAATAAATATAGTAGACCTAGCCTATAGAAAGCTGATAGATAAATAAATATAGTAGACCTAGTCTATAGAAAGCTGATATATAAATAAATATAGTAGACCTAGTCTATAGAAAGCTGATATATAAATAAATATAGTAGACCTAGTCTATAGAAAACTGATAAATAAATATAGTAGACCTAGTCTATAGAAAACTGATAAATAAATATAGTAGTCCTAGCCTATAGAAAGCTGATAAATAAATATAGTAGACCTAGCCTATAGAAAGCTGATAAATAAATAAATATAGTAGACCTAGCCTATAGAAAACGGATAAATAAATATAGTAGACCTAGCCTATAGAAAACGGATAAATAAATATAGTAGACCTAGCCTATAGAAAGTTGATATATAAATAAATATAGTAGACCTAGCCTATAGAAAACGGATAAATAAATATAGTAGACCTAGCCTATAGAAAACTGATAAATAAATATAGTAAACCTAGCCTATAGAAAACTGATAAATAAATATAGTAGACCTAGCCTATAGAAAGCTGATAAATAAATATAGTAGACCTAGCCTATAGAAAGCTGATAAATAAATAAATATAGTAGACCTAGCCTATAGAAAACGGATAAATAAATATAGTAGACCTAGCCTATAGAAAACTGATAAATAAATATAGTAAACCTAGCCTATAGAAAACTGATAAATAAATATAGTAGTCCTAGCCTATAGAAAGCTAATGGGATCATCCTCTTTTTAGTAGAGGCCATCACTCTGTTTGCTCGGCAATTGCATAGCCTACAAAAAAATGTTTCACAACATCTCATGGGCTCTCATGAAGTGTTTGATTCAATTTTTTTTTTACATTTGCATTGATGTCAGAGTGATTAGAGGGACAATAGATTGCTGAGTACCAAGCAGTTAGCAAGTTTGGTAGGCTACCAATGACCAGCAGCAGCATCAGAGAAGCCTAATTACTGTGACTAAACTGTCATGTGGAATTTACTGCCTTCATGACTCGTGACTGCCGGTGTGGCGGTAATACGGTCACTGTAATGTTTCCTATCCCCCTCTCTCTAGTGTAAAGGACCAGCCTCAATATGTCACATCTCCTGTCCCTCTCTTTAGTGTAAAGGACCAGCCTCAATGTGTCCAAAGACTCCTCCATCCCATGGCTCAACTATGTAAAGCTGCTGAGATGGGGTGTGTGTGGGTGGGTGTGTGTGTGTGTGTGAATTAGTGTGTGTACCTCTTTTTAGTGTCCCTCTGTCAATCAACTGTCCATCAGTATGTCTAACCCTCCCTTCCTCCTTCCCTATCTCCCTCTCTCTTTTCCTTCATCCTCCAGGTTGCACCATCCCCCCTACCTCCTCCCTCCTCCCCCCCTCTGCCCCTCCCTCTTCATCCCTATGCCCCTCCTCCTCCTCCTCTCCACCATTCAGGGAGTGCCAGGTGCCTCTGCTGGAGAATAACTCCTCCCACTCCCGCTTGGAGCCCCGCCCCCACGATGACTCATACCTGCTCAGACACCAATCCCCCTCCTCCGGTAAGACAGCTGTCAATCACTTCCATCATTCCATCCCTTCATTACTTTGTTGTTGTCTCCCTCCATCTCTGTCCAGTCAAAAAGCTACTGACAGTTTTGCTTGATGTGTGAAAGAACGAATTTGTTTGTGAGAGAGAAAGAATGAGGTTGTGTGTGTGAGAGAGAACGACATTGTGTGTGTGAGAGAGAGAACGAGGTTGTGTGTGTGAGAGAACGAGGTTGTGTGTGTGAGAGAACGAGGTTGTGTGTGTGAGAGAACGAGGTTGTGTGTGTGAGAGAACGAGGTTGTGTGTGAGAGAACGAGGTTGTGTGTGAGAGAACGAGGTTGTGGTTGTGAGATAACGAGGTTGTGTGTGTGAGAGAACGAAGTTGTGTGAGAGAGAACAAAGTTGTGTGTGTGAGAGAACGAGGTTGTGTGTGTGAGAGAACGAGGTTGTGTGTGTGAGAATGTTAAAAAAGGGGACAGAAAAGAATGAACTGTAACTCCATTATATTATTGTATATTGCATCATTGTATCATAGTATCCTTGTATCATAGCATCATTGTAGCATAGTATCATTGTATCATAGTATCCTTGTATCATAGTATCCTTGTATCATAGCATCATTGTATCATAGTATCATTGTATCATAGCATCATTGTATCATAGTATCCTTGTATCATAGCATCATTGTATCATAGTATCCTTGTATCATAGCATCATTGTATCATAGTATCCTTGTATCATAGCATCATCATATCATTGTACCTTAGCATCAGAGTATCATTGTATACTGTATCATAATATCATACTATCATTGTATCATAGTATAATTGTATCACAGTATCATTGTATCATAATATCATAGTATCATTGTATATTGCATCATTAAATCATAATATCATAGTACAATTGTTTCATATTATCATTGTATCATAGTATCATTGTATCATAATATATTGTATCATAGTATCCTTGTATCATAGCATCATTGTATCATAACATCTTAGTATCATTGTATCATTGTATCATTGTATCATAATATCATAGTGTCATTGTATATTGTATCATAGTCTCGTTGTATCATAATATCATTGTGTCATTGTGTATTGCATCATAGTATCATAATATCATAATATTATAGTATCATTGCATCATAATATCACTGCATCATAATATTATAATATCATTGTATCGTTGTATCATAATATCATAGTATCATTGCATCATAGTATCTTCATCCTAACCTTGGCAAACATAAAGTACACACACACATACACACACACACACACAATGTAATCAGCCAGATTTATTTAGCAAACTGAGTCAGGGAAGAGAGAACAGTATTACTGGGTTTAGTGTTGGCATATAATCTGTATTTAATGCAGTTATGGTGTGACTGGGATGCAGTATAAATCATCATTACAACTGACTAGGTGTCCCAGGTTCAACAGCAACCTGATTAGCTGCCTTTTAACGTGATGTAACATCACACAGCTACTGGCTGAGCTGGGACAGAGCTGGGAAACATCAATCACTATGGAGGAGGAGTTACCTACATTACACTGGTGGAGAGACATCAGTCACTATGGAGGAGGAGTTACCTACCTTACACTGGTGGAGAGACATAATCACTATGGAGGAGGAGTTACCTACCTTACACTGGTGGAGAGACATTAATCACTATGGAGGAGGAGTTACCTAACTTACACTGGTGGAGAGACATCACTCACTATGGAGGAGGAGTTACCTACCTTACACTGGTGGAGAGACATAATCACTATGGAGGAGGAGTTACCTAACTTACACTGGTGGAGAGACATCACTCACTATGGAGGAGGAGTTACCTACCTTACACTGGTGGAGAGACATAATCACTATGGAGGAGGAGTTACCTAACTTACACTGGTGGAGAGACATCAATCACTATGGAGGAGGAGTTACCTACCTTACACTGGTGGAGAGACATCAATCACTATGGAGGAGTTACAGATACATCCATTACCTACCTGACTACACTGCTGGAGAAGAAATACACTGGTACTGACACACAGACACACACATGGCACTGTAACATAACAGAGAGCTTGGGGAAGAGAGAGACACACAAGGCACTGTAACATAACATATAGCTTGGGGAAGAGAGAGACGCAAGGCACTGTAACATAACAGAGAGCTTGGGGAAGGGAGAGACACACAAGGCACTGTAACATGACAGAGAGCTTGGGGAAGAGAGAGACACACAAGTCACTGTAACATAACAGAGAGCTTGGGGAAGAGAGAGATACACAAGGCACTGCAACATAACAGAGAGCTTGGGGAAGAGAGAGATACACAATATATGTACACACCAAAGGAGGCTTGTGGGAGGAGCTATAGGAGGACAGGCTCATTGTAATGTCTGGAATGAAATAAATGGAACAGAGCCAAACACATCAAACACATGGAAACCTCATGTTTAACTACATTCCATTTATTCCATTCCAGTCGTTACAATGAGCCTGTCCTCCTATAGCGCCTACCACCAGCCTCCTCTGGTACAAACACACACACCAGCGACCACAGACACAAACAAGAGTAAACACAAATAAGTACACAGACACACACCCTCTCCCACACACAAACAGACAGACAGACACACCCACCCAGCGTGTGACTTCCTGGGGATTATCTCTCTTGTTAGTTTCTGCATGGCTTGGTTCGTCTCATTTCCTGCTCAGCGTCCACTCTACATGACACACACACGCACACACTCATGATCACAGACATAAGCACACACGCATGCATTTACACACTTGTATTTCTGTTCAGCAAGTGGAAATGGAAAACTAAATGGGGTTCAGGGTTTGGAATTGGGTCTGGCTCAGAGCACCTGCTCTGAACATTCTCAGACACACACTCTCAGAGAGGGAGAAGAGTCTCAGGCCAAATGTAGCGCGTCTGATCGCTCCTAGAAAGAGCTAGCATTAGCGCTGCGGTTCCGAGGCCCATTCATTATGCATAGGGAGCGCTACCTATTTTTAGCGAGAGGGTCGCTAGCTACTTGCTAGGAAGGGAAGGTACAACTTGTATCTGCTGGGATGAATGTTTAGAGAGAGAGAGAGAGAGGTTGAACTGAGAGACAGATGGGAGAGCGAGACAGAGAGGATGGAGAGTAAGAACAAGAGAACTCCCCTGAGTTGAGCCCTATGCTGATTTCTTTTAAACTGCTGAAGTAGGGTTTTTTTGCGCACACGCACACATGCCCCACCATGCGCCTCATTGTGTTGAACCAGAGAAAATGTCAATAAACAGTTTACCCGGCCAGAGCCTGGAAAACAAACAGCTTCCCATGGTTCTCACTGCAAAGGGCTTAACACACACACACACACACACACACACACACACACACACACACACACACACACACACACACACACACACACACACACACACACACACAGTGAAGTTAACGTGCCATGGAGAGCCCCTGCCTCATTCTGCTGGTGTCTGCATACCCTGGCATACTGCTTTAGTCTAGATCTCTAGCTGGCTAACAGGCTAGCATTGCTGTAGAATTAATGCTTTGGTCTAGCTCTCTAGCAGGCTAACATCCCTGTAGAATTAATGCTTTGCTCTAGCTCTCTAGCAGGCTAACAGGCTAGCATCGCTGTAGAATTAATGCTTTGGTCTAGCTCTCTAGCAGGATAACATCGCTGTAGAATTAATGCTTTGGTCTAGCTCTCTAGCAGGCTAACAGGCTAGCATCACTGTAGAATTAATGCTTTGGTCTAGCTCTCTAGCAGGATAACATCGCTGTAGAATTAATGCTTTGGTCTAGCTCTCTAGCAGGCTAACATGCTAGCATCACTGTAGAATTAATGCTTTGGTCTAGCTCTCTAGCAAGCTAACAGGCTAGCATCTCTGTAGTAGAGAATTCGGTGGCTAACATATCACACCAGTGGAATATATTCTGGAGAACGCAAGCAGTGTAAGTGCTGGTCTATTTCTAAAAACACACACCTACGAATATATAACATTTTTTGTATTTTTTTTATACTCACAAGATTGTAACCTGGGCTTTGAAAAAAGTCACACAAACTAAACCCCAACCCTCTGGAGACTGTCTACTTGTAAACTAGAACACAGACACCCCAACCCTCTGGAGACTGTCTACTTGTAAACTAGAACTCAGACACCCCAACCCTCTGGAGACTGTCTACTTGTAAACTAGAACTCAGACACCCCAACCCTCTGGAGACTGTCTACTTGTAAACTAGAACACAGACACCCCAACCCCCTGGAGACTGTCTACTTGTAAACTAGAACTCAGACACCCCAACCCTCTGGAGACTGTCTACTTGTAAACTAGAACTCAGACACCCCAACCCTCTGGAGACTGTCTACTTGTAAACTAGAACACAGACACCCCAACCCCCTGGAGACTGTCTACTTGTAAACTAGAACTCAGACACCCCAACCCTCTGGAGACTGTCTACTTGTAAACTAGAACTCAGACACCCCAACCCTCTGGAGACTGTCTACTTGTAAACTAAAACTCAGACACCCCAACCCTCTGGAGACAGTCTACTTGTAAACTAGAACTCAGACACCCCAACCCTCAGGAGACTGTCTACTTGTAAACTAGAACTCAGACACCCCAACCCTCAGGAGACTGACTACTTGGAAACTAGAACTCAGACACCCCAACCCTCAGGAGACTGTCTACTTGTAAACTAGAACACAGACACCCCAACCCTCTGGAGACTGTCTACTTGTAAACTAGAACACAGACACCCCAACCCTCTGGAGACTGTCTACTTGTAAACTAGAACACAGACACCCCAACCCTCTGGAGACTGTCTACTTGTAAACTAGAACTCAGACACCCCAACCCTCAGGAGACTGTGTACTTGTAAACTAGAACACAGACACCCCAACCCTCTGGAGACTGTCTACTTGTAAACTAGAACTCAGACACCCCAACCCTCTGGAGACTGTCTACTTGTAAACTAGAACTCAGACACCCCAACCCTCAGGAGACTGTCTACTTGTAAACTAGAACTCAGACACCCCAACCCTCTGGAGACTGTCTACTTGTAAACTAGAACTCAGACACCCCAACCCTCTGGAGACTGTCTACTTGTAAACTAGAACTCAGACACCCCAACCCTCTGGAGACTGTCTACTTGTAAACTAGAACTCAGACACCCCAACCCTCAGGAGACTGACTACTTGTAAACTAGAACTCAGACACCCCAACCCTCAGGAGACTGACTACTTGTAAACTAGAACTCAGACACCCCAACCTTCTGGAGACTGACTACTTGTAAACTAGAACTCAGACACCCCAACCCTCAGGAGACTGTCTACTTGTAAACTAGAACTCAGACACCCCAACCCTCTGGAGACTGTCTACTTGTAAACTAGAACTCAGACACCCCAACCCTCTGGAGACTGTCTACTTGTAAACTAAAACTCAGACACCCCAACCCTCTGGAGACTGTCTACTTGTAAACTAGAACTCAGACACCCCAACCCTCAGGAGACTGACTACTTGGAAACTAGAACTCAGACACCCCAACCCTCAGGAGACTGACTACTTGTAAACTAGAACTCAGACACCCCAACCCCCTGGAGACTGTCTACTTGTAAACTAGAACTCAGACACCCCAACCCCCTGGAGACTGTCTACTTGTAAACTAGAACTCAGAAACCCCAACCCTCAGGAGACTGTCTACTTGTAAACTAGAACTCAGACACCCCAACCCTCTGGAGACTGTCTACTTGTAAACTAGAACTCAGACACCCCAACCCTCTGGAGACTGTCTACTTGTAAACTAAAACTCAGACACCCCAACCCTCTGGAGACTGTCTACTTGTAAACTAGAACTCAGACACCCCAACCCTCAGGAGACTGACTACTTGGAAACTAGAACTCAGACACCCCAACCCTCAGGAGACTGACTACTTGTAAACTAGAACTCAGACACCCCAACCCCCTGGAGACTGTCTACTTGTAAACTAGAACTCAGACACCCCAACCCCCTGGAGACTGTCTACTTGTAAACTAGAACTCAGAAACCCCAACCCTCAGGAGACTGTCTACTTGTAAACTAGAACTCAGACACCCCAACCCTCTGGAGACTGTCTACTTGTAAACTAGAACTCAGACACCCCAACCCCCTGGAGACTGTCTACTTGTAAACTAGAACTCAGAAACCCCAACCCTCTGGAGACTGACTACTTGTAAACTAGAACTCAGACACCCCAACCCTCAGGAGACTGACTACTTGTAAACTAGAACTCAGAAACCCCAACCCCCTGGAGACTGTCTACTTGTAAACTAGAACTCAGAAACCCCAACCCTCTGGAGACTGTCTACTTGTAAACTAGAACTCAGACACCCCAACCCTCTGGAGACTGTCTACTTGTAAACTAGAACTCAGAAACCCCAACCCTCTGGAGACTGTCTACTTGTAAACTAGAACTCAGAAACCCCAACCCTCTGGAGACTGTCTACTTGTAAACTAGAACTCAGACACCCCAACCCCCTGGAGACTGTCTACTTGTAAACTAGAACTCAGAAACCCCAACCCTCTGGAGACTGACTACTTGTAAACTAGAACTCAGACACCCCAACCCTCAGGAGACTGTCTACTTGTAAACTAGAACTCAGAAACCACATGCTTCTGCTATTGAAAGTGCTATATATATAATTCAGTAGAATTTGAATGAATACTTTTTGTTATATTCATCGAAAGGGAGATTTGAGAAATGCAATGCATTTTTATCGGCAGATTTGAGAGGGAGAGACAGAATATAAATACAATAATTTAAACAGATGGTGTGTGTGTGTTTGTGTGTGTGCGTAAGTGTGTGTGTGTGTGTGTCTGTTTGAAATGTAAATAGTAGCATTTACTCACATGGTTTCACAGCTATTAACATCTGCTGCAATGATGCAGGGATGAAGACAAAGGGAGAGAAACAGAGTGATGAAAAAGGATGAGTAGATGAAACGGAAGGATGAGACGGGAGGAGGACAACACATCATGACTATCAAACTCCATCATCCTCCACATTTGTGTGTCTTTGTGTGTGTGTGTGTGTGTGTGTGTGTGTGTGTGTGTGTGTGTGTGTGTGTGTGTGTGTGTGTGTGTGTGTGTGTGTGTGTGTGTGTGTGTGTGTGTGTGTGTGCCTGTCTGCCCTCTCAGGAGAGTCTTTGTGTATACACAGATGTGAAGTGTCTGTCCTGTGTAGAGAGGTCCCTCCTCTCCTCCCTTCCATCTCTCTTTCCCTTTATAAACATCTGTTCATTCCCCTCTCTCAGAGCCACCAGTATCAGGCCTCTCGTTCCCCTCCTCTCCCTCTTCCTCTCCTTCGCTCCCCCCTCCCCTCCTCTCCCTTCGTCTCCTCTCCTCTCCTCTCCTCTCCTCTCCTTTCCTTTCCTCTCCTCTCCTCTCCTCTCCTCTCCTCTCCTCTCCTCTCCTTTCCTCTCCTCTCCTCTCCTTTCCTCTCCTTTCCTTTACTCTCCTCTCCTCTCCTCTCCCTTCCGTTCCTCTCCTTTCCTTTACTCTCCTCTCCTCTACTCTCCCTTCCTCTCCCCTCTCCCCTCCTATCCTCTCCTCTCCTCTTCTCTCCTCTCCTCTCCTCTCCTCTCCTCTACTTTCCTTTACTCTCCTCTCCCCTCCTCTCCTTTCCTTTCCTCTCCTTTCCTTTACTCTCCTCTCCTCTTCTCCTCTCCTCTCCTTTCCTTTCCTCTCCTTTCCTTTACTCTCCTCTCCTCTACTTTCCTTTACTCTCCTTTCCTTTCCTCTCATCTCCTCTCCCCTCCTCTCCCTTCCTCTCCTCTCCCTTCCTCTCCCCTTCCCTCCTCTCCTCTCCCCTCCTCTCCTCTCCCTTCCTCTCCACTTCCCTCCCTTCCTGTCCCCTCTCCTCTCCTCTCCTTTCCTCTCCTCTCCTCTCCTCTCCTCTCCTCTCCTCTCCTCTCCTTTCCTTTCCTTTCCTCTCCTTTCCTCTCCTCTCCTCTCCTTTCCTTTCCTTTCCTCTCCTCTTCTCTCCTCTCATTTCCTTTACTCTCCTTTCCTCTCCTCTCCTCTCCTCTCCTCTCCTCTCCTTTCCTTTCCTCTTCTCTCCTTTACTCTCCTTTCCTCTCCTCTCCTCTCATTTCCTTTACTCTCATTTCCTCTCCTCTCCTCTCCTCACCTCGCCTCTCCTCTCCTTTCCTTTCCTCTCCTCTCCTCTCCTTTCCTCTCCTCTCCTTTCCTCTCCTCTCCTTTCCTTTACTCTCCTTTCCTATCCTCTCCTCTCCTCTCCTCTCCTCTCCTCTCCTCTCCTCTCCTCTCCTCTCCTCCCCTCTCCCCTCCTCTCCTCTCCTCTCCTCTCCTCTCCTCTCCTTTCCTTTCCTTTCCTTTCCTCTCCACTCCTTTACTCTCCTCTCCTCTCCTCTCCTTTTCTTTCCTTTCCTCTCCTCTCCTTTACTCTCCTTTCCTCTCATCTCCTCTCCTCTCCTTCCTTTCCTTTCCTTTCCTTTCCTCTCCTTTCCTTTACTCTCCTTTCCTCTCCTCTCCTCTCCTTTCCTCTCCTCTCCTCTCCTTTACTCTCCTCTCCTCTCCTTTCCTCTCCTCTCCTTTCCTCTCCTCTCCTCTCCTCTCCTTTCCTTTCCTCTCCTTAACTCTCCATCCCTCTCCTCTCCGCTCCTCTCCTTTCCTTTACTCTCCTTTACTCTCCTCTTCTCTCCTCTCCTTTCCTCTCCTCTCCTCTCCTCTCCTTTCCTTTCCTCTCCTCACCTCGCCTCTCCTCTCCTTTCCCTTCCTCTCCTCTCCTCTCCTTTCCTCTCCTCTCCTTTCCTCTCCTCTCCTTTCCTTTACTCTCCTTTCCTATCCTCTCCTCTCCTCTCCTCTCCTCTCCTCTCCTCTCCTCTCCTCTCCTCTCCTCTCCTCCCCTCTCCCCTCCTCTCCTCTCCTCTCCTCTCCTCTCCTCTCCTTTCCTTTCCTTTCCTTTCCTCTCCACTCCTTTACTCTCCTCTCCTCTCCTCTCCTTTTCTTTCCTTTCCTCTCCTCTCCTTTACTCTCCTTTCCTCTCATCTCCTCTCCTCTCCTTCCTTTCCTTTCCTTTCCTTTCCTCTCCTTTCCTTTACTCTCCTTTCCTCTCCTCTCCTCTCCTTTCCTCTCCTCTCCTCTCCTTTACTCTCCTCTCCTCTCCTTTCCTCTCCTCTCCTTTCCTCTCCTCTCCTCTCCTCTCCTTTCCTTTCCTCTCCTTAACTCTCCATCCCTCTCCTCTCCGCTCCTCTCCTTTCCTTTACTCTCCTTTACTCTCCTCTTCTCTCCTCTCCTTTCCTCTCCTCTCCTCTCCTCTCCTTTCCTTTCCTTTCCTCTCCTCTCCTCTCCTCTCCTCTCCTTTCCATTCCTCTTCTCTCCTTTACTCTCCTTTCCTCTCCTCTCCTCTCATTTCCTTTACTCTCATTTCCTCTCCTCTCCTCTCCTCTCCGCTCCTTTCCTTTCCTCTCCTCTCCTTTCCTCTCCTCTGCTTTCCTCTCCTCTCCTTTCCTTTACTCTCCTTTCCTTTACTCTCCTTTCCTATCCTCTCCTCTCCTCCCCTCTCCCCTCCTCTCCTCTCCTCTCCTCTCCTCTCCTCTCCTCTCCTCTCCTCTCCTCTCCTCTCCTCTCCTCTCCTCTCCTCTCCTTTCCTTTCCTCTCCTCTCCTTTACTCTCCTCTCCTCTCCTTTCCTTTCCTTTCCTCTCCTCTCCTTTACTCTCCTTTCCTCTCATCTCCTCTCCTCTCCTTTCCTTTCCTTTCCTTTCCTCTCCTTTACTCTCCTTTCCTCTCCTCTCCTCTCCTTTCCTCTCCTCTCCTCTCCTTTACTCTCCTCTCCTTTCCTCTCCTTTCCTCTCCTCTCCTCTCCTCTCCTCTCCTCTCCTCTCCTCTCCTCTCCTCTCCTCTCCTCTCCTCTTCTCCTCTCCTCTCCTCTCCTTTCCTCTCCTCTCCTCTCCTCTGCTTTCCTTTCCTCTCCTCTCCTCTCCTCTCCTTTCCTTTCCTTTCCTTTCCTCTCCTTTCCTCTCCTCTCCTCTCCTCTCCTCTCCTCTCCTCTCCCCTCCTTTCCTCTCCCCTCCTTTCCTCACCTCTCCTCTCCTTTGCTCTCCCTTCATATCCATTTCCTCTCCCCTCCCCTCCTTTCCTTACCTCTTCCCTCCTTTCCTCTCCCCTCCTTTCCTCTCCTCTCCTCTCCTTTCCACTCCTCTCCTCTCCTCTCCCCTTCTATTCCTCAATCTGACCACAATAGAAATGGGGATCACCATGCTTTCATTATTTCTGAATAACCATCTCATTTTTTTCTCTCCCTCGCTCTGTCCAGGAGCTCCTAACCACCTTAGTGGTTCCACCCTGCGACCCCCCCTGCCTCCCCCTCACAACCACCAGACCCTTTCCCACCACCACCACCACTCCTCAGCCAACAGCCTGAACAGGAACACCCTAAGAGGGGGTAGGAACACCATCCATGCCCCCCCTCCGGTACCAGGGGATGGGCCCACCTCACCAGAGTCTGTACAGCTACAGGACAGCTGGGTACTGAATAGTAATGTTCCACTGGAAACCAGGTGAGATACTAGTCCCAGTTATACACACTGAATATACACTACAGACCAGTTGAGAAACTAGTCCAAGTTATACACACTGAATATACACTACATACCAGTTGAGAAACTAGTCCAAGTTATACACACTGAATATACACTACATACCAGTTGAGAAACTAGTCCAAGTTCCTACAAAGTCTACAGAACACAGAATACACACTACACACCAGGTGAGACAAGTGACAAAATATTTAAATGTCCTTAATACCAGGTGAGACCAGAACCAGAGTGTATTAGTTTATACTGGTACATACCAGTACATGTTGACCAGCTGAGACCAGAACCAGAGTGTATTAAATGTCTAGTTTATACTGGTACCTACCAGTACATGTTGACCAGCTGAGACCAGAACCAGAGTGTATTAGTATATACTGGTACATACCAGTACATGTTGACCAGCTGAGACCAGAACCAGAGTGTATTAGTTTATACTGGTACATACCAGTACATGTTGACCAGCTGAGACCAGAACCAGAGTGTATTAACCTAGTTTATACTGGTACATACCAGTACATGTTGACCAGCTGAGACCAGAACCAGAGTGTATTAAATGTCTAGTTTATACTGGTACATACCAGTACATGTTGACCAGCTGAGACCAGAACCAGAGTGTATTAAATGTCTAGTTTATACTGGTACATACCAGTACATGTTGACCAGCTGAGACCAGAACCAGAGTGTATTAAATGTCTAGTTTATACTGGTACATACCAGTACATGTTGACCAGCTGAGACCAGAACCACAGTGTATTAGTTTATACTGGTACATACCAGTACATGTTGACCAGCTGAGACCAGAACCAGAGTGTATTAACCTAGTTTATACTGGTACATACCAGTACATGTTGACCAGCTGAGACCAGAACCAGAGTGTATTAACCTAGTTTATACTGGTACATACCAGTACATGTTGACCAGCTGAGACCAGAACCAGAGTGTATTAAATGTCTAGTTTATACTGGTACATACCAGTACATGTTGACCAGCTGAGACCAGAACCAGAGTGTATTAACCTAGTTTATACTGGTACATACCAGTACATGTTGACCAGCTGAGACCAGAACCAGAGTGTATTAACCTAGTTTATACTGGTACATACCAGTACATGTTGACCAGCTGAGACCAGAACCAGAGTGTATTAGTTTATACTGGTACATACCAGTACATGTTGACCAGCTGAGACCAGAAGCATTGAAAGCAAAAACGTGTTGGTTCTACTTTCAGTAATAAAGAAGCTTTTTATTGAATTGCACAAGACATCAACCAATGAACAGTGTTGATCAGTCTATAAACCAATTAACAGTGTTGATCAGTCTATCAACCAATTAACAGTTTTGATCAGTCTATCAACCAATGAACAGTGTTGATCAGTCTATCAACCAATGAACAATGTTGATCAGTCTATCAACCAATGAACAGTGTTGATCAGTCTATCAACCAATGAACAGTGTTGATCAGTCTATCAACCAATTAACAGTGTTGATCAGTCTATCAACCAATGAACAGTATTGATCAGTCTATCAACCAATGAACAGTGTTGATCAGTCTATCAACCAATTAACAGTGTTGATCAGTCTATCAACCAATGAACAGTGTTGATCAGTCTATCAACCAATGAACAGTGTTGATCAGTCTATCAACCAATGAACAATGTTGATCAGTCTATCAACCAATGAACAGTGTTGATCAGTCTATCAACCAATGAACAGTGTTGATCAGTCTATAAACCAATGAACAGTGTTGATCAGTCTATCAACCAATGAACAGTGTTGATCAGTCTATCAACCAATGAACAATGTTAATCAGTCTATCAACCAATGAACAGTGTTGATCAGTCTATCAACCAATGAACAGTGTTGATCAGTCTATCAACCAATGAACAATGTTGATCAGTCTATCAACCAATGAACAGTGTTGATCAGTCTATCAACCAATGAACAGTGTTGATCAGTCTATCAACCAATGAACAGTGTTGATCAGTCTATCAACCAATGAACAATGTTGATCAGTCTATCAACCAATGAACAATGTTGATCAGTCTATCAACCAATGGACAATGTTGATCAGTCTATCAACCAATGAACAGTGTTGATCAGTCTATCAACCAATGAACAGTGTTGATCAGTCTATCAACCAATGAACAGTGTTGATCAGTCTATCAACCAATGAACAGATAAGCCTGTGTATTGTACAGGACACTGAAGCCTCCCACTGTATCCCTGTGGAACCTCACATGCTGAATATCAACTACTCTGGGGACTGCATGAGACCACACACTGTGCACGCACGCACACACACACACACACACACACACACACACATATGACACATTCGGAAAATGCATCATACATCATGAAAATACACACACACACGCACGCACGCACACACACACACACACACACACACACACACACACACACACACACACACACACACACACACACACACACACACACACACACACACACACACACACACACACACACACACACACACACACACACACACACACACAGAGAGAGAGAGAGAGAGCCTCAGAGGAAGGTGTACTGCTTACACACCCTTCTTTGGTCTTGCATGCGCTCTGCTCTCTAACTCTGATCCCAGATCAAATTCCCAGAGAGAGAGCGCCATGCAGTATTGATGAGTCTGATCATCACTAATTCACTAGGACAGGTCCCAGGCCTGCGGCAGAGCTGACTGATGCTGTAACATGCAATAAGTGGAACAGAAAACACAAACACACACAATCTCTTTCACACAAATAAAGTAACACACACACACATTATCTCTCACACATACATAAAAATAGACACACACACACACACACACACACACACACACACACACACACACACACACACACACACACACACACACACACACACACACACACACACACACACACACACAGTAGATGACCCTCAGAGGCTTTTAAATTAGGGGAATGTTTCTGCAGATGGACAAATACACTCTCCTGTCTGTCCTGCCAGCCCAGCCTGTTTAGGTTCAGGTGGTAGGGGTTGGGCATGGCTGTGTGCCTTGTCACAGTGACTGGAGCTGGAGCCCAGACCTCCAGACAAGCCTGCCAACCCCCTCCCTCTAGCCCCAGGACGGGCCCTCCTGTCTGGGCACGGGGAGAGGAGAGGCTGGGTGGTCTGGCTGGAGTTCTGGAGACAGAGCCAGAGAGAGCTCTGGCAGAGTCACACCATCAGACTGCTGCCAGTACCTATCCTCCCTCTCATTAAGAGATGACACTCTAGCCGTGTGTGTGTGTGCGTGTGTGTGTGTGTGTGTTGTGGATAGTCTGGACAGGTTGGCAGGGAAGAGGGATGAAGGCACCAGAGTGAGATTTAGGGTTTAGGCTAGAATGACAAGAGAAAGGGGAGAATGGGAGAAACTGAGCGAGGGGTTAATAGAAAGAGATTGTTTTAGGGAGAGAGAGAGAGAGAGAGAGAGAGAGAAAGAAGAGAGAGAGAAAGAAGAGAGATAGAAAGAAGAGAGATAGAAAGAAGAGAGATAGAAAGAAGAGAGATAGAAAGAAGAGAGAGATAGAAAGAAGATAGAGAAAGAGAAGAGTAAGAGAGAGAAAGAGAAGAGTAAGAGAAAGAAAGAAAGAAAGAAAGAAAGAAAGAAAGAAAGAAAGAAAGAAAGAAAGAAGAGAGAGAAAGAGAAGAGTAAGAGAGAGAAAGAGAAGAGTAAGAGAGAGAAAGAGAAGAGTAAGAGAAAGAAAGAAAGAAAGAAAGAAAGAAAGAAAGAAAGAAAGAAAGAAAGAAAGAAAGAAAGAAGAGAGAGAGACCTGAATGCCAGAACAGCAGAAGAACAAGACACTATTAACAGTCATGGGGATAAACACCTACCAGGAAGCAACAACCTTTCCCTCCCCACATTCCCCCACAGAAACAACTATGACAGAGTGAAAAACAAAAACAGAGTACAGCTCGTGAAGCTCTGTGGAACACTGGGTCTGTACATAGTCAATGGTAGGCTGAGAGGGGACTCTTTTGGTAGGTACACCTACAGCTCTGTCGAACACTCCGTCTGTACATAGTCAATGGTAGGCTGAGAGGGGACTCTTTTGGTAGGTACACCTACAGCTCTGTCGAACACTCCGTCTGTACATAGTCAATGGTAGGCTGAGAGGGGACTCTTTTGATAGGTACACCTACAGCTCTGTCGAACACTCCGTCTGTACATAGTCAATGGTAGGCTGAGAGGGGACTCTTTTGGTAGGTACACCGACACCTCATCCCTTGGCAGCAGCACTGTAGACTACTTCCTCACCGATCTAAATCCAGAGTCTCTCAGAGCCTTCACAGTCAGCCCACTAACACCTCTCTCAGACCACAGTAAAATCACAGTGTATCTGAGAAGAGCAGAACCCAACCATGAAGCATCACGGCCCAATAAATTACATGGTACAAAACAGGCCTATAGATGGAGAGAAAACAGTACAGACATCTACCAAAAAGCAATTAGTAGCCAAAAAATACAATCTCTCCTGGACAACTTTTTAGCCTTAACATTCTCCTACAGCAATGAAGGTGTAAATTTGGCTGTTTGGAACATAAACTTTATATTTGACAAATTAGCCTCCTTGGCTAATATAAAGAAGCATAAGAGCAAACCAGAAATAACAGATCATGAAAAATGGTTTGATAATGATTGCAAAAATCTAAGAAAGTCATTGAGAAATATATCTAATGAACAACACATAGAACCAGACAACAAAAATAGACGCCTTCAAAATGGGGAAAAACTGACAAACACCCTAAGAACAAAAAAGGAACAGCACATTAGAAATCAGCTGGATGGAATTGAGGAATCCATAGAATCAAACCACTTTTGGGAGAATTGGAATAAATTAAACAAACCTCATCATGAGAAATTGGCTATCCAAAATGGGGATATGTAGAGAAATCACTTTGCAAACCTCTACAGCAATGTAACAAAGAGCCCAGAACAAAAAGATATACAAGAAAATGTACAAATCCTTGAATCAGCAGTCAAAGACTATCAGAATCCTGTGGATACCCCAATTACAGAAGAAGAATTATGGGGATAACTATGCTCTCTCCAACCCAAAAAGGCCTGTGGTGCTGATGGTATTTTAAATGAAATGATCAAATATACAGACCACAAATTCAAATTGGCTATACTCAAACTCTTCAACAATATCCTCACTGCAGGTATTTTCCCCGATATTTGGAAGCAGGGATTTTTATTTTATTTATTTTACCATTATTTAACTAGGCAAGTCAGTTAAGAACAAATTCTTATTTTCAATGACGGCCTAGGAACAGTGGGTCATGGGCAGAACGACAGATTTGTACCTTGTCAGCTCGGGGGTATGAACTTGCAACCTTCCGGTTACTAGTCCAATGCTCTAACCACTAGGCTACCCTGCCGCCCCCTGCCACCCGGCTACCCGGCTACCCTGCCGGATTGATCACACCAATCTATAAAAATGGAGACAAATTTGACCCAAATAATTACAGAGGAATTTGCGTTAACAGCAACATCGGGAAAATTCTCTGCAGTATTATAAATAGCAGACTGCATCATTTCCTTGACGAACACAACGTCCTGAGCGGAAGCCAGATTGGATTTTAAAAAATGATCGTACAACAGACCACATTTATACCCTCCACACTCTAATTGACAAACAAGTAAACCAAAACAAGGGAAAAATCTACTCGTATTTTGTAGATTTCAAAAAAGCATTTGATTCAATTTGGCACGAAGGTCTTTTTTATAAACTAATAGAAAGTGGTATTGGAGGGAAAACATGATTTTATTAAATCAATGTACACTAAAAACAAATGTGCGTTTAAAATTGACAACAAGCAAACAGACTTCTTCTTCTTCTTCTCTCAGGGATGGGGAGTGAAACAGGGCTGCCCAATAAGTCCAACACTATTTAACATCTACATGAATGAATTGGCAAAAACATTAGAAGAATCGGCAGCACCTGGTATCACCCTACACAACACTGAAATCAAGTGTCTGCTGTACGCAGATGACGTGGTGCTGTTAGAGCAGCATCTAGATCATCTTCACAGGTTCTGTCAGACCTGGGCTCTGACCGTTAACCACAGGTTCTGTCAGACCTGGGCTCTGACCGTTAACCACAGGTTCTGGCAGACCTGGGCTCTGACCGTTAACCACAGGTTCTGTCAGACCTGGGCTCTGACCGTTAACCACAGGTTCTGTCAGACCTGGGCTCTGACCGTTAACCACAGGTTCTGTCAGACCTGGGCTCTGACCGTTAACCACAGGTTCTGTCAGACCTGGGCTCTGACCGTTAACCACAGGTTCTGTCAGACCTGGGCTCTGACCGTTAACCACAGGTTCTGTCAGACCTGGGCTCTGACCGTTAACCACAGGTTCTGTCAGACCTGGGCTCTGACCGTTAACCACAGGTTCTGTCAGACCTGGGCTCTGACCGTTAACCACAGGTTCTGTCAGATCTGGGCTTTGACCGTTAACCACAGGTTCTGTCAGACCTGGGCTCTGACCGTTAACCACAGGTTCTGTCAGACCTGGGCTCTGACCGTTAACCACAGGTTCTGTCAGACCTGGGCTCTGACCGTTAACCACAGGTTCTGTCAGACCTGGGCTCTGACCGTTAACCACAGGTTCTGTCAGACCTGGGCTCTGACCGTTAACCACAGGTTCTGTCAGACCTGGGCTCTGACCGTTAACCACAGGTTCTGTCAGACCTGGGCTCTGACCGTTAACCACAGGTTCTGTCAGACCTGGGCTCTGACCGTTAACCACAGGTTCTGTCAGACCTGGGCTCTGACCGTTAACCACAGGTTCTGTCAGACCTGGGCTCTGACCGTTAACCACAGGTTCTGTCAGACCTGGGCTCTGACCGTTAACCACAGGTTCTGTCAGACCTGGGCTCTGACCGTTAACCACAGGTTCTGTCAGACCTGGGCTCTGACCGTTAACCACAGGTTCTGTCAGACCTGGGCTCTGACCGTTAACCACAGGTTCTGTCAGACCTGGGCTCTGACCGTTAACCACAGGTTCTGTCAGACCTGGGCTCTGACCGTTAACCACAGGTTCTGTCAGACCTGGGCTCTGACCGTTAACCACAGGTTCTGTCAGACCTGGGCTCTGACCGTTAACCACAGGTTCTGTCAGACCTGGGCTCTGACCGTTAACCACAGGTTCTGTCAGATCTGGGCTTTGACCGTTAACCACAGGTTCTGTCAGACCTGGGCTCTGACCGTTAACCACAGGTTCTGTCAGACCTGGGCTCTGACCGTTAACCACAGGTTCTGTCAGACCTGGGCTCTGACCGTTAACCACAGGTTCTGTCAGACCTGGGCTCTGACCGTTAACCACAGGTTCTGTCAGACCTGGGCTCTGACCGTTAACCACAGGTTCTGTCAGACCTGGGCTCTGACCGTTAACCACAGGTTCTGTCAGACCTGGGCTCTGACCGTTAACCACAGGTTCTGTCAGACCTGGGCTCTGACCGTTAACCACAGGTTCTGTCAGACCTGGGCTCTGACCGTTAACCACAGGTTCTGTCAGACCTGGGCTCTGACCGTTAACCACAGGTTCTGTCAGACCTGGGCTCTGACCGTTAACCACAGGTTCTGTCAGACCTGGGCTCTGACCGTTAACCACAGGTTCTGTCAGACCTGGGCTCTGACCGTTAACCACAGGTTCTGGCAGACCTGGGCTCTGACCGTTAACCACAGGTTCTGTCAGACCTGGGCTCTGACCGTTAACCACAGGTTCTGTCAGACCTGGGCTCTGACCGTTAACCACAGGTTCTGTCAGACCTGGGCTCTGACCTTTAACCTAAAAAACAACAAATATAATAATATTCCAAAAAAGGTCCAGAAATAAGGATGACAAATATAAATTTTATTTGGACACAGTTCTATTAGAACACACCAAAAACGACACATATCTAGGACTAAATATCAGCAACACGGGTAGCTTTCACATGGCTGTGAATGAGCTGAGAGACAAAGCAAGAAGAGCATTCTATGCCATTAAAAGGAGCATCATATTCCAATTAGAATCTGTCTCAAAATGTTTCAATCAGTTATAGAACAAATTGCTCTATATGGCAGTGAAGTATGGGGTCCAATCTCTAATAATTAATTTACCAAATGGGACAAACATCCAATTGAAATACTGCATGCAGAGTTTTGCAAGACTATATTGCAAGTGCAAAGAAAAACTCAAAATAACGCATGTAGAGCAGAATTGGGCCAATACCCCCTACTCATTCAAATAGAAAAAAGAGCCATCAAATTTTACAACCTTCTAAAAACAAGTGACCCCAAAACATTCCATCACACAGCTCTGCAATGTCAAGAGATTAAACAAGAGTCGAGTCCCCTCAGCCAGCTGGTTCTGAGGCTCAGTTCACCAACCCAAACCAACCCCATAGAGCCTCGGAACAGCACTCAGAAAATCTGGCCCAACCAAATCATCACAAAACAAAAATAAAAATATATCACCTATTGGAAAGACACCACAAAAAATCTAAGTAAACTTCAATGCTATTTGTCTCTAAACAGACAGTACATGGTGGCAGACTATCTGTCCACTGTGACTGATAGAAAACTGAGGAAAACATTGACTAGGTACAGACTCAGTGAGCACAGTCTGGCTATAGAGACCAGTCGTCACAGACAAACCTGGCTGCCCAGAGAGGACAGGCTGTGCTCACTCTGCTCCAGGGGAGAGGTAGAGACAGAGCTGCATTTCCTACTACACTGTTACAAATACTCAGACCTAAGAGAATATTTCTTTCCCAAAATTATAATTCAATACAAAGAATTTGAAACTATAAAAGATGAAGAAAACATATTTATTGGGTGAAAAGCCCAAATTTGCAGTTTTGGCAGCCAAATATGTGTCCTCCTGCCACAACCTGAGGGAAAGCCAGTGAAAAGTGCAAAGTAATGTCGATAATATTTCCCATCTGGTTTTGTTTTATCTTTCATACCATGTCATGTGTCTTCTCAGTCATGAGAGAGAGACTGTATTCTCAGTCATGAGAGAGAGACTGTATTCTCAGTCATGAGAGAGAGACTGTATTTTCAGTCATGTTGACACTGGTCCACTACCATGTCATGTGTCTTCTCAGTCATGAGAGAGAGACTGTATTCTCAGTCATGAGAGTGAGACAGTATTCTCAGTCATGTTGACACTGGTCCACTACCATGTCATGTGTCTTCTCAGTCATGAGAGAGAGACTGTATTCTCAGTCATGAGAGAGAGACTGTATTCTCAGTCATGAGAGAGAGACAGTATTCTCAGTCATGTTGACACTGGTCCACTACAATTGCTTTAATGTATTGTTATTCTGATTAATATTGTTGTTGTAGTTGTTGTTAATGGTAATCCCATGGCAACTACTACTATTATTATTGCTGTTGGTCCCACCAGTTATTTATATATAAAATATATAATATTTTTTATATTATATATAAATATATATTTTCATTTCATTTATATTTTTCCGATGTGTATACTTTGACAATGTAAGTAATAATGAACTTGCCATGTCAATTGAATTGAATTGAGAGAGAGAAAGAAGAGAGAGAGAAAGAAGAGAGAGAGAAGAGTAAGAAATAGAAGATAAGGGAGAGAGAGAGAGAGAGAAGAGTAAGAAATAGAAGATAAGTGAGAGAGAAAGAAGAGAGAGAGAGAGAGAAGAGTAAGAAATAGAAGATAAGTGAGAGAGAGAGAAGAGTAAGAAATAGAAGATAAGGGAGAGAGAGAGAGAAGAGTAAGAAATAGAAGATAAGGGAGAGAGAGAAAAGAGTAAGAAATAGAAGATAAGGGAGAGAGAGAGAAGAGTAAGAAATAGAAGATAAGGGAGAGAGAGCGAGAGAGAGAGAGAAGAGTAACTAGTAGAAGATAAGGGAGAGAGAGAGAGAGAGAGAGAGAGAGGGAGAGCGAGAGAGACAGAGAGAGAGAGAGACGAGTAAGAAATAGAAGATAAGGGAGAGATAGAGAAAGAGAGAGAGAGTGAGAGAGAGAGAGAGAGAAGAGTAAGAAATAGAGAAAGAGAGAGAGAAGAGTAAGAAATAGAAGATCAGGGATAGAGAGAGAAAGAGAGAGAGAATAGTAAGAAATAGAAGATAAGGGAGAGAAAGAGAAAGACAGAGAGAAGAGTAAGAAATAGAAGATAAGAGAGAGAGAGAGATAGAGAGAGAAGAGTAAGAAATAGAAGATAAGGGAGAGAGAGAAGAGTAAGACAGAAGATAAGGGAGAGAGAGAGAGAGAAAGAGAGAGAAGAGTAAGAAATAGAAGATAAGGGAGAGAGAGAGAGAGAAAGAGAGAGAAGAGTAAGAAATAGAAGATAAGGTAGAGAGAGAGAAAGAGAGAGAGAAGAGTAAGAAATATAATATAAGGGAGAGAGAGAGAGAGAGAAGAGTAAGAAATAGAAGATAAGGGAGAGAGAGAAGAGTAAAAAATAGAAGATAAGGGAGAGAGAGAGAAAGAGAGAGAGAAGAGTAAGAAATAGAAGTTAAGGGAGAGAGAGAGAAAGAGAGAGAGAATAGTCAGAAATAGAAGATAAGGGAGGGAGAGAGAAAGAGAGAGAGAAGTGTAAGAAATAGAAGATAAGGGAGAGAGAGAGAAAGAGAGAGAGAAGAGTGAGAAATATAAGATAAGGGAGAGAGAGGGAAAGAACGTCAGGAAGGTGCAGAGAGGTTGAGGGATGATAAAACAGATTGTATGGGAGGAGATTGAATGTGTTACTGTTGTGTCCCATATCCAATCTGTGTGTGTGTGTGTGTGTGTGTGTGTGTGTGTGTGTGTGTGTGTGTGTGTGTGTGTGTGTGTGTGTGCTCTCACACAGTTTGATTTCCAATCGGTCCTGCAAATGCTTCAATTTGCCTCTCATATCAGGATATTCCCCCACACCTCCTTCTCTGTCTTGGACCGCTCTGGGAAAGATAGAAGATCACTGAGAGGATCGCGCCAACTCAGTTTAACAGGGTAGAGAGGGGAGGGAGGAGAGAGGGGAGAGAGAGAGGGAGAGAGAAGAGTAACTAGTAGAAGATAAGGGAGAGAGCGATAGAGATAGAGTGTGTGTGTGAGAGAGAGAGAGAGAGAGAGAGAGAGAGAAGAGTAAGAAATAGAAGATAAGGGAGAGAGAGAGAGAGAGGGAGAGTGAGAGAGACAGAGAGAGAGAGAGACGAGTAAGAAATAGAAGATAAGGGAGAGAGAGAGAGATAGAGAGAGAAGAGTAAGAAATAGAAGGTAAGGGAGATAGAGAGAAAGAGAGAGAGAAGAGTAAGAAATATAATATAAGGAAGAGAGAGAGAGAGAAGAGTAAGAAATAGAAGATAAGGGAGAGAGAGAGAGAGAGAGAAGAGTAAGAAATAGAAGATAAGGGAGAGAGCGAGAAAGAGAGAGAGAAGAGTAAGAAATAGAAGATAAGGGAGAGAGAGAGAAAGAGAGAGAGAATAGTCAGAAATAGAAGATAAGGGAGGGAGAGAGAAAGAGAGAGAGAAGTGTAAGAAATAGAAGATAAGGGAGAGAGCGAGAAAGAGAGAGAGAAGAGTAAGAAATAGAAGGTAAGGGAGAGAGAGGGAAAGAATGTCAGGAAGGTGCAGAGAGGTTGAGGGATGATAAAACAGATTGTATGGGAGGAGATTGAATGTGAGAGAGAAGAGTAAGAAATAGAAGATAAGGGAGAGAGAGAGAAAGAGAGAGAGAATAGTCAGAAATAGAAGATAAGGGAGGGAGAGAGAAAGAGAGAGAGAAGTGTAAGAAATAGGAGATAAGGGAGAGAGAGAGAAAGAGAGAGAGAAGAGTAAGAAATATAAGATAAGGGAGAGAGAGGGAAAGAACGTCAGGAAGGTGCAGAGAGGTTGAGGGATGATAAAACAGATTGTATGGGAGGAGATTGAATGTGTTACTGTTGTGTCCCATATCCAATCTCTGTGTGTGTGTGTGTGTGTGTGTGTGTGTGTGTGTGTGTGTGTGTGTGTGTGTGTGTGCTCTCACACAGTTTGATTTCCAATCGTTCCTGCAAATACTTCAATTTGCCTATCATATCAGGATATTCCCCCACACCTCCTTCTCTGTCTTGGACCGCTCTGGGAGAGATAGAACTCAGTTTAACAGGGTAGAGAGGGGAGGGAGGAGAGAGGGGAGAGAGAGAGGGAGAGGAGGCAGAGAGAGGGAGAAGAGAGAGATGGAGGACAGAGAGAGAGAGGGGAGAGGGAAAGGGAGAGCGAGAGGCGAGAGGGAGAGAAGAGAGGGGGAGAGAGAGGGAGCGAGAGGGGGAGAGAGGGAGAAGAGAGAGAGATTGAGGACAGAGAGAGAGAGGGGGAGGGGGAAAGGGAGAGGAGGGAGAGAGAGGGAGAAGAGAGAGAGAGGGGGAGAGGGAGAGCGAGAGGAGAGAGGGAGAGAAGAGAGGGGGAGAGAGAGGGAGCGAGAGGAGAGAGGGAGAGAAGAGAGGGAGCGAGAGGGAGCGAGAGAGGAGAGAGGGGGAGAGAGAGAGAGAGGGAGGGAGAGAGGGGGAGAGGGAAAGGGAGAGGAGGGAGAGAGAGGGAGGACAGAGAGAGAGGGGGAGAGGGAAAGGGAGAGCGAGAGGAGAGGGGGGAGGGAGGGGGAGAGAGAGCGAGAGGAGAGAGGGAGAGAAGAGAGGGGGAGAGAGAGGGAGCGAGAGGGAGAGAGAGGGAGAAGAGAGAGAGATTGAGGACAGGGAGAGAGAGGGGGAGGGGGAAAGGGAGAGGAGGGAGAGAGAGGGAGAAGAGAGAGATGGAGGACAGAGAGAGAGAGGGGGAGAGGGAAAGGGAGAGCGAGAGGAGAGAGGGGGAGCAAGGGGGAGAGAGAAATCGAGAGGAGAGAGGGAGAGAAGAGAGGGGGAGAGAGAGGGAGCGAGAGGGGGAGAAAGGGAGAAGAGAGAGAGATTGAGTGTGAGAGAGAGAGGGGGAGGGGGAAAGGGAGAGGAGGGAGAGAGAAGGAGAAGAGATAGATGGAGGACAGAGAGAGAGGGTGGGAGAGGGAAAGGGAGAGCGATAGGAGAGAGGGGGAGAGAGGGGGAGAGAGAGCGAGAGGAGAGAGGGAGAGAAGAGAGGGGGAGAGAGAGAGAGCGAGAGGGGGAGAGAGGGAGAAGAGAGAGAGATTCAGGACAGAGAGAGAGAGGGGGAGGGGGAAAGGGAGAGGAGGGAGAGAGAGGGAGAAGAGAGAGAGAGGGGGAGAGGGAGAGAGAGAGGAGAGAGGGAGAGAAGAGAGGGGGAGAGAGAGGGAGCGAGAGTAGAGAGGGAGAGAAGAGAGGGAACGAGAGGGAGCGAGAGAGTAGAGAGGGGGAGAGAGAGAGCGGGAGAGGAAGGAAGAGAGAGAGAGAGAGAGAGAGAGAGAGGGGAGAGAGAGAGGGGGAGAGGGAAAGGGAGAGGAGGGAGAGAGAGGGAGGACAGAGAGAGAGGGGGAGAGCGAGAGGAGAGAGGGGGAGGGAGGGGGAGAGAGAGTGAGAGGAGAGAGGGAGAGAAGAGATGGGGAGAGCGAGGGAGCAAGAGGGAGAGAGAGGGAGAAGAGAGAGAGACTGAGGACAGAGAGAGAGAGGGGGAAGGGGAAATGGAGAGGAGGGAGAGAGAGGGAGAAGAGAGAGAGAGGGGGAGAGGGAAAGGGAGAGCGAGAGGAGAGAGGGGGAGAGAGGGGAGAGAGAGCGAGAGGAGAGAGGGAGAGAAGAGAGGGGGAGAGAGAGGGAGCGAGAGGGGGAGAGAGGGAGAAGAGAGAGAGATTGAGTGTGAGAGAGAGAGGGGGAGGGGGAAAGGGAGAGGAGGGAGAGAGAGGGAGAAGGGAGAGAGAGGGGGAGAGGGAGAGCGAGAGGAGAGAGGGAGAGAAGAGAGGGGGAGAGAGAGGGAGCAAGAGGAGAGAGGGAGAGAAGAGAGGGAGCGAGAGGGAGCGAGAGAGGAGAGAGGGGGAGAGAGAGAGCGGGAGAGGAAGGAAGAGAGAGAGAGAGAGAGAGAGGGAGAGAGAGAGGGGGAGAGGGAAAGGGAGAGGAGGGAGAGAGAGGGAGGACAGAGAGAGAGGGGGAGAGGGAATGGGAGAGCGAGAGGAGAGAAGAGGGGGAGAGAGAGGGAGCGAGAGAGGAGAGAGGGAAAGGGAGAGGATGGAGAGAGAGGGAGAAGAGAGAGAGGGGGAGATGGAGAGAGAGGGAGAACAGAGAGAGAGAGGGGGAGAGGGAAGGAGAGGAAGGACAGAGAGAGAGAGGGGAGAGGGAAGGAGAGAGGTAGGGAGAGAGAGAGAGGGGGAAGGAGAGAGGTAGGGAGAGAGAGAGAGAGAGGGAAGGAGAGAGCGAGAGAGATGGAGAGAGAGAGGGGGAGAGGGAAAGGGAGAGGAGGGAGAGAGAGGGAGAATAGAGGGAGAGGGAGTGAGAGGGAGAGAGAGAGGAGAGAGGGAAAGGGAGAGGAGGGAGAGAGAGGGAGAAGAGAGAGAGAGGGAGAGGGGAGAGAGAGGAAGGACAGAGAGAGAGAGGGGGAGGGGAGAGGAGGGAGAGAGAGGGAGAGAGAGAGAGAGGGGGAGAGGGAGAGAGAGGAAGGACAGAGAGAGAGAGGGGAGAGGGAAGGAGAGAGGTAGGGAGAGAGAGAGAGGGGGAGGAGAGAGGTAGGGAGAGAGAGAGAGAGGGAGAAGAGAGAGAGAGGGGGAGAGGGAGAGAGAGGGCGGACAGAGAGAGAGAGGGGGAGAGGGAAGGAGAGAGGTAGGGAGAGAGAGAGGGGGAAGGGACAGGAGGGAGAGAGAGGGAGAAGAGAGAGAGAGGGGGAGAGGGAGAGAGAGGGAGGACAGAGAGAGAGAGGGGGAGAGGGAAGGAGCGAGGTCGGGAGATAGAGAGAGAGAGAGGGAAGGAGAGAGCGAGAGAGAGGGAGAGAGAGAGGGGAGAGGGAAGGGAGAGGAGGGAGAGAGAGGGAGAAGAGAGAGAGAGGGAGAGAGGGAGAGGGAGAGAGAGGGAGGACAGAGAGAGATAGGGGGAGAGGGAAAGGGAGAGCGAGAGGAGAGAGGGAGAGAAGAGAGAGGGAGAGAGAGGGAGCGAGAGAGAGGGAGCGAGAGAGGAGAGAGGGGGAGTTGGAAAGGGAGAGCGAGAGGAGAGAGGGAGAGAGAGAGGGAAGGAGAGAGGTAGGGAGAAAGGGGGAGAGAGGGAGAGGGGGTACCTGGACAATTAACAAGAGGACAAAGGGTATGCTGGGTAATTAGCAGAAAGTCAACGCTCTTATTCACCAACAGTCTCTCTCTCTCACACACACACACAGACACATCCCCCCACACACACACACACACACACACACAAACAAACAGCTCCACACACAGCACACAACAGCACCAACCTTGCACAGCAATCTATATAAATCAATGTTAATTAATTCGCACAAGCTTTTCTTTTCTCTTCATAATTATTCACATCTATTGACAAGCACACTTCCTCTATTGACAAGCACACTTCATCTATTGACAAGTACACTTCATCTATTGATAAGTACACTTCATCTATTGATAAGCACACTTCCTCTATTGACAAGCACACTTCATCTATTCACAAGTACACTTCATCTATTGACAAGCACACTTCCTCTATTGATAAGCACACTTCATCTATTGACAAGCACACTTCATCTATTGATAAGCACACTTCCTCTATTGACAAGCACACTTCCTCTATTGACAAGCACACTTCATCTATTCACAAGTACACTTCATCTATTGATAAGCACACTTCATCTATTGACAAGCACACTTCCTCTATTGACAAGCACACTTCATCTATTGACAAGCACACTTCATCTATTGACAAGCACACTTCATCTATTGACAAGCACACTTCCTCTATTGACAAGCACACTTCATCTATTGACAAGTACACTTCATCTATTGACAAGCACACTTCATCTATTGACAAGTACACTTCATCTATTGACAAGCACACTTCATCTATTGACAAGCACACTTCATCTATTGACAAGCACACTTCCTCTACAAAACTGTGGGGTTTTCACAAAATGCATACTATCATGCTCCAAGTATGCAAATTGGAGCACAGGGTCACACCAGCCTTTGCTTTGGCGCCCCCTCCTGTCCAGCTCAGGCGTTCAGCGTCGTCGGCCTTCTAGCTGCTGCCGAACCTGCTGCTGGCAAACGCCCTTCCCTCATCAACCCCGGACTTGTCTCGTCATCATTACACACACCTGGTTCCAATCCCCACTCTATCACTGTATATATACTCCCTCGGTCATTTGTCTTTGTCGGTCATTGTAGATGTTGCTTGTTTTCCTGAGAGGAGTCTCTCCTACTATTTACTGACTACTTTATTATTTTTGCACTTTGTATTTTGTCCCACTTGTATATATATAGTGCTTTAATAAACTCAGTAGTTCTAAACCTGGGACTGTCTCCTCCTCTCCACACTGGTGACACACGGGAGGGTTGGAGTACGCGTCCAAATCAAAGTCTGCGAAACGGAGCACAGAGGGAACCTCTGGAATGCGTACTCTGTTGGTAGATATTATGAAGTGTGTATCGATGCAAGCTTCAACAGAAATATGATGCAACCTCGTAAAAAAAATGATAAACGTTTGTTAAAATCAATAGCGGCCATTATTTGAGCTGAAGTGAAAGAAAATACAGTCCGACTTCGGAAATAAAATGTTGTCTATTCACATCTCATATGTTGCCTGACTAGAATGGTTATCTTGTTACGTTAAGGGATAAGGTTGGGATAGAGGAACAGCAGGTCTGGTTCTAGTAGAGAAGAGGAGGAGGGTGTTCTAGGTGAACAGCAGGTCTGGTTCTAGTAGAGAAGAGGAAGAGGGTGTTCTAGGTGGACAGCAGGTCTGGTTCTAGTAGAGAAGAGGAAGAGGGTGTTCTAGGTGGACAGCAGGTCTGGTTCTAGTAGAGAAGAGGAGGAGGGTGTTCTAGGTGAACAGCAGGTCTGGTTTTAGGAGAGAAGAGGTGTAGGGTGTTTCCCCAGGGTGGAAAAGAGAGAGCCAGGGTGGAAAAGAGAGAGACGGGGTGGAAAAGAGAGAGCCAGGGTGGAAAAGAGAGAGACGGGGTGGAAAAGAGAAAGCCAGGGTGGAAATGAGAGAGCCAGGGTGGAAAAGAGAGAGCCAGGGTGGAAAAGAGAGAGCCAGGGTGGAAAAGAGAGAGACGGGGTGGAAAAGAGAGAGACAGGGTGGAAAAGAGAGAGCCAGGGTGGAAAAGAGAGAGCCAGGGTGGAAAAGAGAGAGCCAGGGTGGAAAAGAGAGAGCCAGGGTGGAAAAGAGAGAGCCAGGGTGGAAAAGAGAGAGACAGGGTGGAAAAGAGAGAGACAGGGTGGAAAAGAGAGAGCCAGGGTGGAAAAGAGAGAGCCAGGGTGGAAAAGAGAGAGCCAGGGTGGAAAAGAGAGAGACAGGGTGGAAAAGAGAGAGACAGGGTGGAAAAGAGAGAGCCAGGGTGGAAAAGAGAGAGCCAGGGTGGAAAAGAGAGAGCCAGGGTGGAAAAGAGAGAGACAGGGTGGAAAAGAGAGAGACAGGGTGGAAAAGAGAGAGCCAGGGTGGAAAAGAGAGAGCCAGGGTGGAAAAGAGAGAGACAGGGTGGAAAAGAGAGAGACAGGGTGGAAAAGAGAGAGCCAGGGTGGAAAAGAGAGAGACAGGGTGGGGAAAGAGTGACGGTTTAGTGTGACCTTGAAATGAAACAGGCAGAATAGGATATATAATCAGACCAAAGATATAGAAAATAACGTAATCAAACGGTTTCATTAAAGTTTCATTAAGGGGGAATTGGATAAAGGCACACCCCACCCTTCAAGATGTAATTTAAATGTGTATTCCATGTAGGTTCCATGTAATGTCATGGAAATATTGTCAAAACATAATTAAGTCCACAAGTGAGTGCCCAAAGCAATGTTTGTGTGTGTGTGTATCTGTGTGTTTGTGTGTGTATTTCCTTCACCTATACTCTGGGAGCAATTATCTCTCTGTTCCTTTCCACTCTCAATCTCTGGCCTCGTATCTCTCTGTTCCTTTCCACTCTCAATCTCTGGCCTCGTATCTCTCTGTTCCTTTCCACTCTCAATCTCTGGCCTCGTATCTCTCTGTTCCTTTCCACTCTCAATCTCTGGCCTCGTATCTCTCTGTTCCTTTCCACTCTCAATCTCTGGCCTCGTATCTCTCTGTTCCTTTCCACTCTCAATCTCTGGCCTCGTATCTCTCTGTTCCTTTCCACTCTCAATCTCTGGCCTCGTATCTCTCTGTTCCTTTCCACTCTCAATCTCTGGCCTCGTATCTCTCTGTTCCTTTCCACTCTCAATCTCTGGCCTCGTATCTCTCTGTTCCTTTCCACTCTCAATCTCTGGCCTCGTATCTCTCCACTCTCAACCCCTCTCTCTCTCTAGTTGACTTCTTTGGGGTTTCTTTGTGTTTTGACTCTGTATGTTTTGGACCTCTGTGTGTTTTGACTCTGTGTGTTTTGGACCTCTGTGTGTTTTGACTCTGTGTGTTTTGGACCTCTGTGTGTTTTGACTCTGTGTGTTTTGGACCTCTGTGTGTTTTGACTCTGTGTGTTTTGGACCTCTGTGTGTTTTGACTCTGTGTGTTTTGGACCTCTGTGTGTTTTGACTCTGTGTGTTTTGGACCTCTGTGAGTATTACTTTTGTTCAAATTTTTGTCTCTCTCTCCTCTCTTCAGGCACTTCCTGTTTAAGACATCGTCAGGGACAACCCCTCTCTTTAGTAGCTCCTCCCCTGGTTACCCTCTGACCTCTGGGACGGTCTACTCTCCTCCCCCTCGTCTATTACCCAGAAACACCTTCTCCGCTCTGCCTTCAAGCTCAACAAGCCGTCCAAGTACTGCAGCTGGAAATGTGCCGCCGTGTCGGCCATTACTACAGCCAGCCTGCTGGCTATACTACTGTCTTACTTATAGGTAGGTAGAGTACACACACTCAGCCTGCTGGCTATACTACTGTCTTACTTTATAGGTAGGTAGAGTAAACACACTCAGCCTGCTGGCTATACTACTGTCTTACTTTATAGGTAGGTAGAGTATACACACTCAGCCTGCTGGCTATACTACTGTCTTACTTTATAGGTAGGTAGAGTACACACACTCAGCCTGCTGGCTATACTACTGTCTTACTTTATAGGTAGGTAGAGTAAACACACTCAGCCTGCTGGCTATACTACTGTCTTACTTTATAGGTAGGTAGAGTAAACACACTCAGCCCGCTGGCTATACTACTGTCTGTCTTTATAGGCAGGTAGAGTACACACACTCAGCCTGTTGGCTATACTACTGTCTTACTTTATAGGTAGGTAGAGTAAACACACTCAGCATGCTGGCTATACTACTGTCTTACTTTATAGGTAGGTAGAGTACACACACTCAGCCTGTTGGCTATACTACTGTCTTACTTTATAGGTAGGTAGAGTAAACACACTCAGCATGCTGGCTATACTACTGTCTTACTTTATAGGTAGGTAGAGTACACACACTCAGCCTGCTGGCTATACTACTGTCTTACTTTATAGGTAGGTAGAGTACACACACTCAGCCTGCTGGCTATACTACTGTCTTACTTTATAGGTAGGTAGAGTAAACACACTCAGCCTGCTGGCTATACTACTGTCTTACTTTATAGGTAGGTAGAGTAAACACACTCAGCCTGCTGGCTATACTACTGTCTTACTTTATAGGTAGTTAGAGTAAACACACTCAGCCTGCTGGCTATACTACTGTCTTACTTTATAGGTAGGTAGAGTAAACACACTCAGCCCCGCTGGCTATACTACTGTCTTACTTTATAGGTAGGTAGAGTAAACACACTCAGCCTGCTGGCTATACTACTGTCTGTCTTTATAGGTAGGTAGAGTACACACACACTCACACTCACTGTTGATGAATTCCAGATGAATCTGTTTTGATAACAGTTTATCAGTACCAGTAGCTGTGTTGCATGGAGCTTGGTTTGGATTTGACACTACGCCCTGTGTGGCTCGTTGGCTGGCGTGGTGCTGTGTGAAATGTAGTGTGAGCATACCACTTAGTTTCCCACAGTCACAGCATGGATCTTGGACACATACACAGGTCTGGGAACAGATGAAGGACTCAGACACACAGAGACTTAGCAGGCCGCTGGACTGTTATCACTGATTTGAGAACAGTTTAAAGGATAGGCACCTCTCTAACAGAGCAGTGCAGGAGTATAAAGGAGATGAGCTGTGAAAAGACGAGAATAGATCTCTCTACTCTCACTAGTTACTGTAGTAAAAGATGGACAGATGAATAGTGAAAGAGGAAGCTAGCAGGATAGAGTGGGAGAATAAGAATCAATGCCAGAGATGTTGGCAGTGAGAGAAGGTATATATTGTGGTCATTGATGTCAACACTCTCTGGCTTCCTAAAAGCTTATATGCGTGCATGCGTGTACACTGTGTGTCAGGTTATAGGGGTGAGGTAGAGGAGGAGTCGGGGGGAGGCAGATGTGTTGTCAAGGCCTTTATTGCTCCGTTACCCTGGAGACTAGAGTCCACAGATGAGGAATATACAAAATCAGCATACATCATTTCTATATGTACATCCATAACATGTGTTTGGTGGTGTATGTGTCTGCTTCCTCCCCAAGGAGTGTCCTCAGATGCTTGTCTGAATATTGTGTGTCTAACTGTGTGTGTGTGTGTGTGTGTGTGTGTGTGTGGTGTGTGTGTTCGTGTGTTCGTGTGCAGGTGCAGGTGTGTGCGCGTGTGTGTGTGAATGTGTGTGTTGTGTCCTCTAAAGTGGATCAAACCCGTTGCCTAGGGGGGCCACTCTCCTGTAGAGTCACATTTAGCAGATACTTTCATCCAAAGTGACTTACAGAACTTGCAACATTTACAGCAATACATACATTATGTGTAGTATGTGGCATGACCTCAACCCTGGTGTTGACACATGAGGGAATGGAGCCTACAACCCTGGTGTTGACACATGAGGGAATGGAGCCTACAACCCTGGTGTTGACACATGAGGGAATGGAGCCTACAACCCTGGTGTTGACACATGAGGGAATGGAGCCTACAACCCTGGTGTTGACACATGAGGGAATGGAGCCTACAACCCTGGTGTTGACACATGAGGGAATGGAGCCTACAACCCTGGTGTTGACACATGAGGGAATGGAGCCTACAACCCTGGTGTTGACACATGAGGGAATGGAGCCTACAACCCTGGTGTTGACACATGAGGGAATGGAGCCTACAACCCTGGTGTTGACACATGAGGGAATGGAGCCTACAACCCTGGTGTTGACACATGAGGGAATGGAGCCTACAACCCTGGTGTTGACACATGAGGGAATGGAGCCTACAACCCTGGTGTTGACACATGAGGGAATGGAGCCTACAACCCTGGTGTTGACACATGAGGGAATGGAGCCTACAACCCTGGTGTTGACACATGAGGGAATGGAGCCTACAACCCTGGTGTTGACACATGAGGGAATGGAGCCTACAACCCTGGTGTTGACACATGAGGGAATGGAGCCTACAACCCTGGTGTTGACACATGAGGGAATGGAGCCTACAACCCTGGTGTTGACACATGAGGGAATGGAGCCTACAACCCTGGTGTTGACACATGAGGGAATGGAGCCTACAACCCTGGTGTTGACACATGAGGGAATTGAGCCTACAACCCTGGTGTTGCCAGCACCATGCTAACCCACTGAGCCAATAACTTATTGTTCCCCGTAGCTCCTGCTCTAAATCAGCATAACCCTGGAGTTTATGTAGTGTTGAGTTTAGTACTCAGTGGGGACACTGTGGAGCACCCAGAGCCATGCAGCGTGGAAGAGGACCCATGTGAGGTGTCCTCTGTGGAGCCCGATCATAAATTACAGCAGGACATGTGCCTGAACAGCGCTTTTACCGCCCTCTCTCTGTTTGTGTGTGTGTGCGTGTGCGTGTGTGTGTGTGTGTGTGAGAGAGAGCGAGAAAGAGGCAGCTAGCATGCCAGGTGTTGCCCTCAAACTCTCCTCTTCTCCTCTCCGGACTATAAACTGTGCCACAACAAATCTGAATCCTTCCTCAACTTTAGTCCTGGAATGAATGACTGATTAATGAAAGAATGAATAAAAAATGACCAAATTAAATGATAGACAGATGGACAGAGGTCGAGTGAAGAGGGCTAGTTCTTCATTCTTCCGGCATCTTGTTTTCCCGCTCCCTCACTCTAGAAAGGAGAATGCAGAGAGGAGGAGAGGAGAGGTAGTTGCTAGGAGACAGGTGAGTGGCCCTCATACAGAGAGAAGACATGTCTGTCACTGTAAGAGAGAGGGAGGAGAGGAGAGGAAAGGAGAGGAGAGGAGATTAGAAGAGAGGAGAGGAGAGGAGAGGAGAGGAGAGGAGAGGAGAGGAGAGAGAGGAGGGGAGAGGAGAGGAGAGGAGAGGAGAGGAGAGGAGAGGAGAGGAGAGGAGAGGAGAGGAGAGGAGAGGAGAGGAGATTAAAGGAGAGGAGATTAGAGGAGGAGAAGGATAAGAGAAGAGAAGAGAGGAGAGGAGAGGAGAGGAGAGGAGAGGAGAGGAGAGGATAAGAGAAGAGAAGAGAAGAGAAGAGAAGAGAAGAGAAGAGAAGAGAAGAGAAGAGAGGAGATTAAAGGAGAGGAGATTAGAGGAGAGGATAAGAGAAGAGAAGAGAGGAGAGGAGATTAAAGGAGATGAGATTAGAGAGGAGAGGAGAGGAGAGGAGAGGAGAGGAGAGGAGAGGAGAAGAGAGGAGAAGAGAAGAGAAGAGAAGAGAAGAGAAGAGAAGAGAAGAGAAGAGAAGAGAAGAGAAGAGAAGAGAAGAGAAGAGAAGAGAGAGAGGAGATTAAAGGAGATTAGAGGAGAGGAGAAGAGAAGAGAGGAGAGGAGAGGAGAGGAGAGGAGAGGAGAGGAGAGGAGAGGAGAGGAGAGGAGAGGATAAGAGAAGAGAAGAGAAGAGAAGAGAAGAGAAGAGAAGAGAAGAGAGGAGATTAAAGGAGAGGAGATTAGAGAAGAGAGGAGAGAAGAGAAGAGAAGAGATGAGATGACAGGAAATGAGAGGAGATGAGAGGAGATGAGAGGAGATTAGAGAAGAGAGGAGATTAGAGGAGAGGAGAGGATAAGAGAAGAGAAGAGAAGAGAAGAGAGGAGATGAGAGGAGAGGAGAGGAGAGGAGAGAAGGAGGAGAGAAGGAGGAGAGTAGGAGGAGAGGAGAGGAGAGGAGAGGAGAGGAGAGGAGAGGAGAGGAGAGGAGAGGAGAGGAGAGGAGAGGAGAGGAGAGGAGAGGAGATTAGAGGAGAGGAGAGGAGAGGAGATTAGAGGAGAGGAGAGGAGGAGAGGAGAGGAGATTAAAGGAGAGGAGAAGAGAGGAGATGAGATTAGAGGAGAGGAGAGGAGAGGAGAGGAGAGGAGAGGATAAGAGAAGAGAAGAGAAGAGAAGAGAAGAGAGGAAAGGAGATTAGAGGAGAGGAGAGGGAGGAGAGAGGAGAGGAGAGGAGATTAAAGGAGAGGAGATTAGAGGAGAGGAGAAGAGAAGAGAAGAGAAGAGAAGAGAAGAGAAGAGAAGAGAAGAGAAGAGAAGAGAAGAGAGAGAAGAGAAGAGAGGAGGAGGAGAGGAGAGGAGAGGAGAGGAGAGGAGAGGAGAGGAGAGGAGATTAAAGGAGAGGGGAAAGAGGAGAGGAGATGAGATGAGATTAGAGGAGAGGAGAGGAGAGGAGGAGGAGAGGAGAGGAGAGGAGAGGAGAGGAGAGGAGAGGAGAGGAGGGAGATAGAGGAAAGGAGAGGAGATTAAAGGAGAGGAGTAGAGAGGAGATGAGATTAGAGGAGAGGAGAGGATAAGAGAAGAGAAGAGAAGAGAAGAGAAGAGAAGAGGAGGAGAGGAAAGGAGATTAGAGGAGAGGAGAGGAGAGGAGAGGAGAGAGAGAGGAGAAGGAGAGGAGAAGAGGAGAGGAGAGGAGAGGAGATGAGAGGAGAGGAGAGGAGAGGAGAGGAGAGGAGAGGAGAGGAGAAGGAGGAGAGGAGAGAGAGAGAGGAGAGGAGAGGAGAGAAGAGGAGAGGAGAGGAGAGGAGAGGAGAGAGAGGAGGAGAAGAGAAGGAGGAGAGGAGAGGAAGAGGAGAGGAGAGGAGAGCAGAGGAGATTAGAGGAGAGGAGAGGAGAGGAGAGGAGAGGAGAGGAGAGGGAGAGGAGAAGAGAAGAGAAGAGAAGAGAAGAGAAGAGAAGAGAAGAGAAGAGAAGAGAGAGAGGAGAGGAGAGGAGAGGAGAGGAGAGGAGAGGAGAGGAGAGGAGAGGAGAGGAGAGGAGAGGAGAGGAGAGGATGAGAGGAGGAGAGGAGAGGAGATTAAATGAGAGGAGAGGAGAGGAGAGAGGAGATGAGGAGGAGAGGAGAGGAGAGGAGGAGGAGAGGAGAGGAGAGGAGAGGAGAGGAGAGGAGAAATAGGATTGAGGTTGGTGAACTGAGAGAGGAGAGGTCTCCACAAAGGTCTGCCATTGTGTTCAGGAGAGGACAGGCAGGACAGGAGAGGAGGATTGATAATAGGGATAGGGAGAGGTGAACTGGAAGAGGAAAGGTCTGCCATTGTGTTGAGGAGATAAAGAGGAGAGGAGAGGATTTTACATTCTAAAACATTTTACATTTTAGTAAGTTAACTGACACTCTTATCCAGAGAGACTTACAGTAAGTTGTGACTGCATACATGTGATACTTGTTTGTACGTAGACAAGAGGTGGGGGGAGAGGAAAGGAGACTAGACGCAACACTCTCATAGTTTATTGTGCAGAGAGAGGAGAAAGGGATCGGGGAGAGGACACGAAAGGCTGGTCTCATCATATGTTCTGTAGAAGAGTGGAGAAAGAAAGGAGTGGTGAATAAGTGGAGACAGGAAGGACAAGGATAGGAGGAGAGGGGGATGACAAAGGGACTAGAGGAAAGAGAGGGATTACTCTCCCCCTGAGGTGATGTCACCTGGAGGGAGGGAGTGACTAATGTCCACTAATAGATCACTGAGAAACAACAGGAACAGAACCCTAGGTGATAGATGGAGTGAGTTAGGAGGAATAGAGGACAGAGAGACAGATGGCGGGAGTTAGGAGGAATAGAGGACAGAGAGATAGAGGGGGGAGTTAGGAGGAATAGAGGACAGAGAGATAGATGGAGGAGTTAGGAGGAATAGAGGACAGAGAGATAGATGGAGGAGTTAGGAGGAATAGAGGACAGGGAGATAGATGGAGGAGTTAGGAGGAATAGAGAACAGAGAGATAGATGGAGGAGTTAGGAGCAATAGAGAACAGAGAGATAGATGGAGGGAGTTAGGAGTTAGGAGGAATAGAGGACAGAGAGATAGATGGATGAGTTAGGAGTTAGGAGGAATAGAGGACAGCGAGATAGATGGAGGAGTTAGGAGGAATAGAGGACAGAGAGATAGATGGAGGAGTTATGAGGAATAGAGGACAGAGAGATAGAGTGAGGAGTTAGGAGGAATAGAGGACAGAGAGATAGATGGAGGAGTTAGGAGGAATAGAGGACAGAGAGATAGATGGAGGAATTAGGAGGAATAGAGGACAGAGAGATAGAGTGAGGAGTTAGGAGGAATAGAGGACAGAGAGATAGATGGAGGAGTTAGGAGGAATAGAGGACAGCGAGATAGATGGAGGAGTTAGGAGTAATAGAGGACAGAGAGATATAGATGTAGGAGTTAGGAGTTAGGAGGAATAGAGGACAGAGAGATAGATGGAGGAGTTGGAGTTAGGAGGAATAGAGTACAGCGAGATAGATGGAGGAGTTAGGAGGAATAGAGGACAGAGAGATAGATGGAGGAGTTAGGAGGAATAGAGGACAGAGAGATAGAGTGAGGAGTTAGGAGGAATAGAGGACAGAGAGATAGATGGAGGAGTTAGGAGTTAGGAGGAATAGAGTACAGATAGATAGATGGAGGAGTTAGGAGTTAGGAGGAATAGAGTACAGCGAGATAGATGGAGGAGTTAGGAGGAATAGAGGACAGAGAGATAGATGGAGGAGTTAGGAGGAATAGAGGACAGAGAGATAGAGGGATGGGAGTTAGGAGGAATAGAGGACAGAGAGATAGATGGAAGACTTAGGAGGAATAGAGGACAGAGAGATAGAGGGAGGAGTTAGGAGGAATAGAGAACAGAGAGATAGAGGTGGGAGTTAGGAGGAATAGAGAACAGAGAGATAGATGGAGGAGTTAGGAGGAATAGAGGACAGACAGATAGATGGAGGAGTTATGAGGAATAGAGGACAGAGAGATAGAGTGAGGAGTTAGGAGGAATAGAGGACAGAGAGATAGATGGAGGAGTTAGGAGGAATAGAGGACAGAGAGATAGATGGAGGAGTTAGGAGGAATAGAGGACAGAGAGATAGAGTGAGGAGTTAGGAGGAATAGAGGACAGAGAGATAGATGGAGGAGTTAGGAGGAATAGAGGACAGAGAGATAGATGGAGGAGTTAGGAGGAAAAGAGGACAGAGAGATAGAGTGAGGAGTTAGGAGGAATAGAGAACAGAGAGATAGATGGAGGAGTTGGAGTTAGGAGGAATAGAGTACAGCGAGATAGATGGAGGAGTTAGGAGGAATAGAGGACAGAGAGAGAGATAGAAGGAGTTAGGAAGAATAGAGAACAGAGAGATAGAGGGGGGAGTTAGGAGGAATAGAGAACAGAGAGATAGATGGAGGAGTTAGGAGGAATAGAGGACAGATAGATAGAGGGGGGGAGTTAGGAGGAATAGAGAACAGAGAAATGTTAGGAGGAATAGAGAACAGAGAGATAGATGGAGGGAGTTAGGAGTTAGGAGGAATGGAGGACAGAGATAGATGGAGGAGTTGGGAGGAATAGAGGACAGAGAGATAGATGGATGAGTTAGGAGGAACAGAGAACAGAGAGATAGATGGATGATTTAGGAGTTATGAGTAATAGAGTACAGCGAGATAGAGTGAGGAGTTAGGAGGAATAGAGGACAGAGAGATAGATGGAGGAGTTGGAGTTAGGAGGAATAGAGTACAGCGAGATAGATGGAGGAGTTAGGAGTTAGGAGGAATGGAGGACAGAGATAGCTGGAGGAGTTAGGAGGAATAGAGTACAGAGAGATACATGGAGGAGTTAGGAGGAATAGAGGACAGAGAGATAGATGGAGGAGTTAGGAGTTAGGAGGAATAGAGGACAGCGAGATAGATGGAGGAGTTAGGAGGAATAGAGGACAGAGAGATAGATGGAGGAGTTAGGAGGAATAGAGGACAGAGAGATAGAGTGAGGAGTTAGGAGGAATAGAGGACAGAGAGATAGATGGAGGAGTTAGGAGGAATAGAGGACAGAGAGATAGATGGAGGAGTTAGGAGGAAAAGAGGACAGAGAGATAGAGTGAGGAGTTAGGAGGAATAGAGAACAGAGAGATAGATGGAGGAGTTAGGAGGAATAGAGGACAGATAGATAGAGGGGGGGAGTTAGGAGGAATAGAGAACAGAGAAATGTTAGGAGGAATAGAGAACAGAGAGATAGATGGAGGGAGTTAGGAGTTAGGAGGAATGGAGGACAGAGATAGATGGAGGAGTTGGGAGGAATAGAGGACAGAGAGATAGATGGATGAGTTAGGAGGAACAGAGAACAGAGAGATAGATGGATGATTTAGGAGTTATGAGTAATAGAGTACAGCGAGATAGAGTGAGGAGTTAGGAGGAATAGAGGACAGAGAGATAGATGGAGGAGTTGGAGTTAGGAGGAATAGAGTACAGCGAGATAGATGGAGGAGTTAGGAGTTAGGAGGAATGGAGGACAGAGATAGATGGAGGAGTTAGGAGGAATAGAGTACAGAGAGATAGATGGAGGAGTTAGGAGGAATAGAGGACAGAGAGATAGAGTGAGGAGTTAGGAGGAATAGAGGACAGAGAGATAGATGGAGGAGTTAGGAGGAATAGAGGACAGAGAGATAGATGGAGGAGTTAGGAGGAAAAGAGGACAGAGAGATAGATGGAAGACTTAGGAGGAATAGAGGACAGAGAGATAGAGGGAGGAGTTAAAACCAAACGTTTTCCTGGCCCACCACTCCACCCTGGACTTGAACAGCCTCTATGACCAGGTCCACCTCTACAAGGCAGCAGTGCCCACCTTTGCCCGAACTCTAAAGGACATCGCTCTCAAACGTATCCCCAACACTTCACACAGGAGCAAAAGATCAATAGACACCCCATCCAGACCAGCGAGACACCCTCCCAGATCTGCAGGACCCCCCCCTGGACCTACACATAGAGGACCCACGCCAAGAGGAATTACATCCAGACCACAGTACACCCAGACACAGCCACACCCCCACCCCAACCAATCAACACCCCCCCACGTCAACCATGCCCACACCCCATTTAGGCCCCCTCAGATCAGACCTATGCCACTCCTGCCCACCCCATGCACCCCACCCCCGCAAAGAGGGCCTCAACATGGAAGCCACACATACGCCCAGGTAGTGAGCGGGCAAACAGTCCCAACCCCCACTCTCACACTCGCCCAAGCCAATGGCATGTACCAGATGCTCAGCAGGCTCTGCTCACACTTACTGGCCTGAGGCCAAACCACGACCAACAACATTGGACACTCTATGGAACAAAAAGCCTTCACTATATTATCCTGGAATATCCAAGGCCTGAGGTCATCTGCCTTTGGCCTAAAGAGCAGAAACCCGGACTTCACCAAAGAAATCGGTAATACAGACATTGTCATCCTGCAAGAAACCTGGTATAGAGGAGATGGACCCACTGGTTGCCCTCTAGGTTACAGAGAGCTGGTAGTCCCATCCACCAAACTACCAGGTGTGAAACAGGGAAGGGACTCAGGGGGTATGCTAATTTGGTATAGAGCAGACCTAACTCACTCCATTAAATTAATCAAAACAGGAACATTTTACATTTGGCTAGAAATTCAAAAGGAAATTATCCTAACAGAGAAAAATGTCCTCCTGTGTGCTACCTATATCCCCCCACTAGAATCCCCATATTTTAATGAAGACAGCTTCTCCATCCTGGAGGGGGAAATTAATCATTTCCAGGCCCAGGGACATGTACTAGTCTGTGGCGACCTAAATGCCAGAACCGGACAAGAACCTGACACCCTCAGCACACAGGGGGACAAACACCTGCCTGGAGGTGACAGCATTCCCTCCCACATATGCCCCCCTAGGCACAACTATGACAACATAGCCAACAAAAACGGGTCACAACTCCTGCAGCTCTGTCGCACGCTGGGTATGTACATAGTCAACGGTAGGCTTCGAGGGGACTCCTATGGTAGGTACACCTATAGCTCATCTTTTGGCAGTAGTACTGTAGACTACTTTATCACTGACCTCAACCCAGAGTCTCTCAGAGCGTTCACAGTCAGCCCACTGACACCCCTATCAGACCACAGCAAAATCACAGTCTACTTAAACAGAGCAATAATCATTCATGAGGCATCAAAGCCAAAGGAACTGAGCAACATTAAGAAATGCTATAGATGGAAGGAATGCAGTTTGGAAACCTACCAAAAAACAATTAGGCAACAACAAATTCAATCCCTTTTAGACAATTTCCTGGGTAAAACGTTCCGCTGTAATAGTGAAGGTGTAAACTTGGCAGTAGAAAATCTTGACAGTATATTTGACCTCTCAGCTTCCCTATCAAATCTAAAAATCTCAAATAGAAAACCGAAAAAAATTAACAATAATGACAAATGGTTTGATGAAGAATGCAAAAATCTAAGAAAGAAATTGAGAAACCTGTCCAACCAAAAACATAGAGACCCGGAAAACCTGAGTCTACGCCTTCACTATGGTGAATCACTAAAACAATACAGAAATACACTACGGAAAAAGAAGGAACAGCATGTCAGAAATCAGCTCAATGCAATTGAAGAATCCATAGACTCTAACCACTTCTGGGAAAATTGGAAAACACTAAACAAACAACAACAAGAAGAATTATCTATCCAAAATGGAGATGTATGGGTAAACCACTTCTCCAATCTTTTTGGCTCTATAACAAAGAATAAAGAGCAAAAACATATACATGATCAAATACAGATCTTAGAATCAACTATTAAAGACTACCAGAACCCACTGGATTCTCCAATTACATTGAATGAGTTACAGGACAAAATAAAAACCCTCCAACCCAAAAAGGCCTGTGGTGTTGATGGTATCCTCAATGAAATGATCAAATATACAGACAACAAATTCCAATTGGCTATACTAAAACTCTTTAACATCATACTTAGCTCTGGCATCTTCCCCAATATTTGGAACCAAGGACTGATCACCCCAATCCACAAAAGTGGAGACAAATTTGACCCCAACAACTACCGTGGAATATGTGTCAACAGTAACCTTGGGAAAATCCTCTGCATTATTATTAACAGCAGACTCGTACATTTCCTCAATGAAAACAATGTACTGAGCAAATGTCAAATTGGCTTTTTACCAAATTACCGTACAACAGACCATGTATACACCCTGCACACCCTAATTGACAACCAAACAAACCAAAACAAAGGCAAAGTCTTCTCATGCTTTGTTGATTTCAAAAAAGCCTTCGACTCAATCTGGCATGAGGGTCTGCTATACAAACTGATGGAAAGTGGTGTTGGGGGTAAAACATACGACATTATAAAATCCATGTACACAAACAACAAGTGTGCGGTTAAAATTGGCAAAAAACACACACATTTCTTCACACAGGGTCGTGGGGTTAGACAGGGATGCAGCTTAAGCCCCACCCTCTTCAACATATATATCAACGAATTGGCGCGGGCACTAGAAAAGTCTGCAGCACCCGGCCTCCCCCTGCTAGAATCCGAAGTCAAATGTCTGCTGTTTGCCGATGATCTGGTGCTTCTGTCACCAACCAAGGAGGGCCTACAGCAGCACCTAGATCTTATGCACAGATTCTGTCAGACCTGGGCCCTGACAGTAAATCTCAGTAAGACCAAAATAATGGTGTTCCAAAAAAGGTCCAGTCACCAGGACCACAAATACAAATTCCATCTAGACACTGTTGCCCTAGAGCACACAAAAAACTATACATACCTTGGCCTAAACATCAGCGCCACAGGTAACTTCCACAAAGCTGTGAACGATCTGAGAGACAAGGCAAGAAGGGCATTCTATGCCATCAAAAGAAACATAAATTTCAACATACCAATTAGGATTTGGCTAAAAATACTTGAATCAGTCATAGAGCCCATTGCCCTTTATGGTTGTGAGGTCTGGGGTCCGCTCACCAACCAAGACTTCACAAAATGGGACAAACACCAAATTGAGACTCTGCACGCAGAATTCTGCAAAAATATCCTCCGTGTACAACGTAGAACACCAAATAATGCATGCAGAGCAGAATTAGGCCGATACCCACTAATTATCAAAATCCAGAAAAAAGCCGTCAAATTCTACAACCACCTAAAAGGAAGTGATTCACAAACCTTCCATAACAAAGCCATCACCTACAGAGAGATGAACCTGGAGAAGAGTCCCCTAAGCAAGCTGGTCCTGGGGCTCTGTTCACAAACACAAACACACCCTACAGAGCCCCAGGACAACAGCACAATTAGACCCAACCAAATCATGAGAAAACAAAAAGATAATTACTTGACACATTGGAAAGAATTAACAAAAAAACAGAGCAAACTAGAATGCTATTTGGCCCTAAACAGAGAGTACACAGCGGCAGAATACCTGACCACTGTGACTGACCCAAAATTAAGGAAAGCTTTGACTATGTACAGACTCAGTGAGCATAGCCTTGCTATTGAGAAAGGCCGCCGTAGGCAGACATGGCTCTCAAGAGAAGACAGGCTATGTGCTCACTGCCCACAAAATGAGGTGGAAACTGAGCTGCACTTCCTAACCTCCTGCCCAATGTATGACCATATTAGAGATACATATTTCCCTCAGATTACACAGATCCACAAAGAATTCGAAAACAAATCCAAATTTGAAAAACTCCCATATCTACTGGGTGAAATTCCACAGTGTGCCATCACAGCAGCAAGATTTGTGACCTGTTGCCACGAGAAAAGGGCAACCAGTGAAGAACACACACCATTGTAAATACAACCCATATTTATGCGTATTTATTTTATCTTGTGTCCTTTAACCATTTGTATATTGTTAAAACACTGTATATATATATATATATATATATATATATATATATATATATATATATATATATATAATATGACATTTGTAATGTCTTTACTGTTTTGAAACCTCTGTATGTGTAATGTCTACTGTTAATTTTTGTTGTTTTTCACTTTATATACTCACTTTGTATGTTGTCTACCTCACTTGCTTTGGCAATGTTAACACATGTTTCCCATGCCAATAAAGCCCTTGAATTGAATTGAATTGAATTGAGATAGAGTGAGGAGTTAGGAGGAATAGAGAACAGAGAGATAGATGGAGGAGTTGGAGTTAGGAGGAATAGAGTACAGCGAGATAGATGGAGGAGTTAGGAGGAATAGAGGACAGAGAGAGAGATAGAAGGAGTTAGGAAGAATAGAGAACAGAGAGATAGAGGGGGGAGTTAGGAGGAATAGAGAACAGAGAGATAGATGGAGGAGTTAGGAGGAATAGAGGACAGATAGATAGAGGGGGGGAGTTAGGAGGAATAGAGAACAGAGAAATGTTAGGAGGAATAGAGAACAGAGAGATAGATGGAGGGAGTTAGGAGTTAGGAGGAATGGAGGACAGAGATAGATGGAGGAGTTGGGAGGAATAGAGGACAGAGAGATAGATGGATGAGTTAGGAGGAACAGAGAACAGAGAGATAGATGGATGATTTAGGAGTTATGAGTAATAGAGTACAGCGAGATAGAGTGAGGAGTTAGGAGGAATAGAGGACAGAGAGATTGATGGAGGAGTTGGAGTTAGGAGGAATAGAGTACAGCGAGATAGATGGAGGAGTTAGGAGTTAGGAGGAATGGAGGACAGAGATAGATGGAGGAGTTAGGAGGAATAGAGTACAGAGAGATACATGGAGGAGTTAGGAGGAATAGAGGACAGAGAGATAGATGGAGGAGTTAGGAGTTAGGAGGAATAGAGGACAGCGAGATAGATGGAGGAGTTAGGAGGAATAGAGGACAGAGAGATAGAGGGGGGAGTTAGGAGGAATAGAGAACAGAGAGATAGATGGAGGAGTTAGGAGCAATAGAGAACAGAGAGATAGATGGAGGGAGTTAGGAGTTAGGAGGAATAGAGGACAGAGAGATAGATGGAGGAGTTAGGAGGAATAGAGGACAGAGAGATATATGGATGAGTTAGGAGTTAGGAGGAATAGAGGACAGCGAGATAGATTGAGGAGTTAGGAGGAATAGAGGACAGAGAGATAGATGGAGGAGTTATGAGGAATAGAGGACAGAGAGATAGAGTGAGGAGTTAGGAGGAATAGAGGACAGAGAGATAGATGGAGGAGTTAGGAGGAATACAGGACAGCGAGATAGATGGAGGAGTTAGGAGTAATAGAGGACAGAGAGATATAGATGTAGGAGTTAGGAGTTAGGAGGAATAGAGGACAGATAGATAGAGGGGAGGAGTTAGGAGGAATAGAGGACAGAGAGATAGATAGAGGAGTTAGGAGGAATAGAGGACAGAGAGATAGATGGAGGAGTTGGAGTTAGGAGGAATAGAGTACAGCGAGATAGATTGAGGAGTTGGAGTTAGGAGGAATAGAGTACAGCGAGATAGATGGAGGAGTTAGGAGGAATAGAGGACAGAGAGATAGAGGGGGGGAGTTAGGAGGAATGGCACACACACACAGTACACACACAGTAGACACACACACAGTAGACACACACACAATACACACGCATAGTACACACACACAGTAGATACACACAGAGTAGACACACACACTGTAAACACACACACAGTACACACATGCAGTAGACACACATGCAGTAGACACACACACAGTACACACATGCAGTAGACACACACACAATACACACGCATAGTACACACACACAGTAGATACACACACAGTAGACACACACTGCAGACACACACACACAGCACACACATGCAATAGACACACATGCAGTAGACACACACGCAGTAGATATGCACACAGGACACACACACATGCATGAACATAATCTATACTTCATGACTTACCCCCCCATTGTTGGCCACCAGGAGTGGCCCAGAGTGAGGTAGTAGAGGTCAAGGAGGTAGGTTTGGAACGTGGCCATACACACCTCACATTCCCCATGACACACACACAAGAGGTGAGTGTGTGTGTGTACAGTAGCTAGATGTGTGGATAGCTGGTGAAGTCAGGCATATGGTGTATGACCATAAGGAGCAGAGCATGTGTGTGTGTGGGGGGGGGGGGCAGCAGGGTCTGTCATCGTACAGCTAAAGGTTCTGTTCTTATCATGCGGTGGCGGTCTAGGAGAGGTCAGGGCATGGCCGGGGGGAGGCAGAGAGCTCTAGACCAGGTGGCCAGGAGGGACAAACAGGTCATTGAATGTGTTAGGGCCATCAGGCCATAGTTGGAGCATTAGACAGGATGTTACTACTTTAGATATCAGATGCTGACTATGACTTTACTCTCTTGACTTTTCTGTCAGTGCTGTATGTCCCTTGGGGGTTTCTGTAGCAGAAGTGATGTATAGGGGATTTGTTGAGGAGAGAGAGAGAGGAGAGCAGATATCTGTGAGGAGTCATGACACAGTCTTGTTCAAATTATATTTTAGTTAGGCTCATTGCATTTCTTTATTTCCTCGGTAATTAGTGCTGGTGTTATCTCCGTCTGATTGTTAGCCCAATTAGACTGTGGTGCTTCACTGGCTGGTCTAGCTTTCTCTCTCCTTCTCTCTCTATCTCTCTCTCATATCAGATCAGATAGTAAATACCACAATGTTCTGTCTCTAACAATGGATGGATGAATGGCTGGATGGAGAGGAGTATAGCGAGGAGAGGAGAGGGGAGAGGAAATGGGAGAGGAGAAAAGAGAGGAGAGGAGAGGGGAGAGGAGAAAAGAGAGGAGAAAAGAGAGGAGAGGAGAAAAGAGAGGGGAGAGGAGAAAAGAGAGGAGAGAGGAGAAAAGAGAGGAGAGGAGAAAAGAGAGGAGAGAGGAGAGGAGAGGAGAGGAGAGGAGAGGAGAGGAGAGGAGAGGAGAGGAGAGAGGAGAGGAGAGAGGAGAGGAGAGGAGAAAAGAGAGGAGAGGATAAAAGAGAGGAGAGGAGAAAAGAGAGGAGAGAGGAGAGGAGAAAAGAGAGGAGAGGAGAAAAGAGAGGAGAGGAGAAAATAGAGGAGAGAGGAGAGGAGAGGAGAAAAGAGAGGAGAGGATAAAAGAGAGGAGAGGAGAAAAGAGAGGAGAGAGGAGAGGAGAAAAGAGAGGAGAGGAGAAAAGAGAGGAGAGAGGAGAGGAGAGGAGAAAAGAGAGGAGAGGAGAAAAGAAAGGAGAAAAGAGAGGAGAGGAGAAAAGAGAGGAGAAAAGAGAGGAGAGGAGAAAAGATGAGAAAAGAGAGGAGAGGAGAAAAGAGAGAAGAGGAGAAAAGAGGAGAAAAGAGAGGAGAGGAGAGGCGAATACATTAGGCCAGAGCAGAGAGTTTCATGGTCTCTGTCTTTATCAGAAGAGGAAACGAGGACTCAGAAACGGGACAAAGCTCCAATACACATCTAACTTTATTCAGCCCATAACAAACTAACACACACAGTCTGTCAGTAGGCCTATGTGCTTGTGCCTCTCTGCTGAAATCATGTGTTTCCTGTGTTTCTCTGTACTGTACAAAATGCAGAGTTCTCAGCAACTTGTTTAACCTTTGTGTTACAGTCAATTACTGTTTAGTTGCATCAGTTGGATAGAGGGATGGTGGTGTGTGTGGAGATGCTTTCATTACCACATGATGCAATATTCAAAAGGCATTCACATATCTGAGCTATCTTTGTTGCAGGGGCATGGAAACAGTTGAATAAGATGAGAAAAAAGAAGAAACCTGCACACTGCTGTTGATAGTATCACTGCTCTTTAATAAACTTTACTTATCGACCTCAAGGCCTTCCTCAGAGCATTACGTATCGACCTCAAGGCCTTCCTCAGAGCATTACGTATCGACCTCAAGGCCTTCCTCAGAGCATTACGTATCGACCTCAAGGCCTTCCTCAGAGCATTACGTATCGACCTCAAGGCCTTCCTCAGAGCATTACGTATCGACCTCAAGGCCTTCCTCAGAGCATTACTTATCGACCTCAAGGCCTTCCTCAGAGCATTACGTATCGACCTCAAGGCCTTCCTCAGAGCATTACGTATCGACCTCAAGGCCTTCCTCAGAGCATTACTTATCGACCTCAAGGCCTTCCTCAGAGCATTACGTATCCACCTCAAGGCCTTCCTCAGAGCATTACGTATCGACCTCAAGGCCTTCCTCAGAGCATTACGTATCGACCTCAAGGCCTTCCTCAGAGCATTACGTATCGACCTCAAGGCCTTCCTCAGAGCATTACGTATCGACCTCAAGGCCTTCCTCAGAGCATTACGTATCGACCTCAAGGCCTTCCTCAGAGCTTTTGTGAGTTTTTTTTCATTAGCAGCTTTACGTAGACATAGCTCCACCCACATCTTTCATGGAATGGGGTTGGAGTCGAGGGGAAATAAGTGCGTGTTACCAAATATAACAATGTGCATTTCATAAATATTCAAATCAACTGTGAACATAAAACGTATTAAACACGTCTGTAAAACTAGCATGAGGACATCGACCCACCAAGCAAGTTTTCATAAATCATTGGGTACAGCGCAAGAAAAATGTCAGTCATCTGAAATGGGGGCATTAATTCATGTTCACATTTACAACACAACATACAAAGGCATTTCATCATTAAGACCTTCAGGAAATAATGTCTGGAGGGTGAAAATCCCGAAACATATTTTTAATATCACCTCCCCGGTCTGACTCAGAGAGAAAGAGACTTGTTTGTTCCTCCATGGCACCTGTCTTAGTGGGTATTACACAAGGAGCCTACAATAGAGAAAACAACTAAACTTTTGTTCAGAAATGGGGTGAAACCGTCAACAAATGTTTGTTAGATTTAATGCTATTAATCGTTGAACATGTGTCGAAAGAAGTAAAAGAGTCTAGAATCTCCTCTAATGAAGAGGGGACCAGAAACACAGGCCGTGGACACAGAGAGGCTAGCAGTCGAACCAGAAACACAGGCCGTGGACACAGAGAGGAGAGCAGTCGAACCAGAAACACAGGCCGTGGACACAGAGAGGCTAGCAGTCGAACCAGAAACACAGGCCGTGGACACAGAGAGGAGAGCAGTCGAACCAGAAACCCAGGCCGTGGAAACAGAAAGGAGAGCAGTCGAACCAGAAACCCAGGCCGTGGACACGGAGAGGCAAGCAGTCGAACCAGAAACCCAGGCCGTGGACACGGAGAGGAGAGCAGTCGAACCAGAAACCCAGGCCGTGGACACGGAGAGGAGAGCAGTCGAACCAGAAACCCAGACCGTGGACACGGAGAGGAGAGCAGTCGAACCTGAAACCCAGGCCGTGGACACGGAGAGGCTAGCAGGCGAAGAGGAGACCAGAAACACAGGCCGTGGACACGGAGAGGCTAGCAGTCGAAGAGGAGACCAGAAACACAGGCCGTGGACACGGAGAGGCTAGCAGTCGAAGAGGTGACCAGAAACACAGGACGTGGACACGGAGAGGCTAGCAGTCGAAGAGGAGACCAGAAACACAGGCCGTGGACACGGAGAGGCTAGCAGTCGAAGAGGAGACCAGAAACACAGGCCGTGGACACGGAGAGGCTAGCAGTCGAAGAGGAGACCAGAAACACAGGCCGTGGATACGGAGAGGAGAGCAGTCGAAGAGGAGACCAGAAACACAGGCCGTGGACACGGAGAGGAGAGCAGTCGAAGAGGAGACCAGAAACACAGGCCGTGGACACGGAGAGGCTAGCAGTCGAAGAGGAGACCAGAAACACAGGCCGTGGACACAGAGAGGAGAGCAGTCGAAGAGGAGGCCAGAAACACAGGCCGTGGACACGGAGAGGCTAGCAGTCGAAGAGGAGACCAGAAACACAGGCCGTGGACACGGAGAGGCTAGCAGTCGAAGAGGAGACCAGAAACACAGGCCGTGGACACGGAGAGGAGAGCAGTCGAAGAGGAGACCAGAAACACAGGCCGTGGACACGGAGAGGAGAGCAGTCGAAGAGGAGACCAGAAACACAGGCCGTGGACACAGAGAGGCTAGCAGTCGAAGAGGAGACCAGAAACACAGGCCGTGGACACGGAGAGGCTAGCAGTCGAAGAGGAGACCAGAAACACAGGCCGTGGATACGGAGAGGAGAGCAGTCGAAGAGGAGACCAGAAACACAGGCCGTGGACACGGAGAGGAGAGCAGTCGAAGAGGAGACCAGAAACACAGGCCGTGGACACGGAGAGGCTAGCAGTCGAAGAGGAGACCAGAAACACAGGCCGTGGACACAGAGAGGAGAGCAGTCGAAGAGGAGGCCAGAAACACAGGCCGTGGACACGGAGAGGCTAGCAGTCGAAGAGGAGACCAGAAACACAGGCCGTGGACACGGAGAGGCTAGCAGTCGAAGAGGAGACCAGAAACACAGGCCGTGGACACGGAGAGGAGAGCAGTCGAAGAGGAGACCAGAAACACAGGCCGTGGACACGGAGAGGAGAGCAGTCGAAGAGGAGACCAGAAACACAGGCCGTGGACACAGAGAGGCTAGCAGTCGAAGAGGAGACCAGAAACACAGGCCGTGGACACGGAGAGGAGAGCAGTCGAAGAGGAGACCAGACTCAGGCCGTGGACACAGAGAGGAGAGCAGTCGAAGAGGAGGCCAGAAACACAGGCCGTGGACACAGAGAGGCTTGCAGTCGAAGAGGAGACCAGAAACACAGGCCGTGGACACAGAGCTACAGCAGGATGTGGTAATTTACCTCTCCAAAAATAAGCTCACTGACGCTCAAGTCTCAGTCTTATCTAAGGGCCTCTCTTTTGTACCTACATGTACAGACAAACCATATGATACGAAAGTAGATCTGTTTAAATTCTTTTGCAAGATTAAACTTAAGCATGTGTTTTCTCAAAACACTGTTTCTGGCCTAGAAACAGATCAAAGAACTGGTACCAATTTTGAGGCCAAAAGCAAATTCTGTCCTATAGTTAACAACTCCTTGATTAATACCTATTGTAGGTTAGTCGAACAAGAAGCAATGTTAGTATTTAGGAGACAAACAACCCCCATTCAGAAGAACCTCACTAGAACAGAAGAACAGGCACTTAATGAACTAATGAAAGATTCATTTTTGGTTATCAAACCTGCCGACAAGGAGGGTGCTGCGGTCGTTTCAGACTGTGACAAATACAAAGAGATTCAGAGACAACTCACTAATGAACGTTTCTATAGAAAACTGAGTGTTGATCCCACGCAGGTGTTCCAAAGGGAGATATGCTCTAATCTGGAACAAGCCCTATTAAATGACCTTATCTCAAGTCCTGAATATGAATACCTTTGCCGTAAATGTGCCATACAGTACGTCCATGCCTGTACATTCTGCCGAAATTACACAAGTCTAAGACACAACAAGGCAATTAACCAGGCAGACCACTGGCTACAGGAACAGGCCTAATGCTAGAGCCATTGTCGACCTTCGTAGACTCTTTTATTTCATCTCATGTGCAGCATTGTGAAAGACTATAGACTTCACAAACAAGATCTCACCCATAACGGGATTAACAGAAGACTGTATTTTGGTCACATTAGATGTGGAGAGTCTATATAGCAGCATTTCCCATATGGGGTGGGGCTTGCAGTCCTAGCTCACTATTTGAGAGACCAAGACACTAACAAATACCCACCATCAAACTTTATTCTAGCACAGCCTAGTACTACTTCAGGTTTGATGATGAATACTCCCTCCAAAGGAATGGAACATCGATGGGCTCCACATTCGCTCCGAGCTACGCGAACCTTCATGGGGAAAGGGGACAGGGAAAGAGCTGTCAGACTTTATGGCATTACTCAATGACATTGACCCCAATCTCAATGACATTGACCCCAATCTCAAAATCACTATCATGTTACACTAAATGTGTTCATTACCTCAATATATGGACTGAGAAATCAAATGTAATCCTGTTTGCAACTCTGCACAGAAAAGAAATGGACATAAATATAATATTACAGGGGAACAGCTTCCGCCCTGAGCCATTAAAAAGAGGACTTCTAAGTAGCCGCATATATCACTCCACAGAGGACTATCTAGAAAAAGCAGCAGAGATACACAGTAGGTTTCTGTGAAGAGGCTACTCTCTACAATGTGTGGATGAAGCTCTTGATTTAGAATAAACTGCTACAAAAAGCCCCACTAGAGCTAAAGAACTGTACTGTTCACCACCATGTATACTTTGAACTCACGCAGCGTGGAAGAGGCTGTCAAGAACCACTGGTATGTTTTATCATCAGACCCAGCTTTGCCAGCTGAATTCAAGAATCCACCACTTGTTGTATATAGGAGAGGTCGCAATTTACGCAATAGATTGTTCCGTGCCAACTGCCAGCCACAAAAGAAAAACAAAAATATTGGCAATTCTCTCTGACCTGTTTTATATATAATGGTAATTCTCTCTGACCTGTTTTATATATAATGGTAATTCTCTCTGACCTGTTTTACATATAATGGTAATTCTCTCTGACCTGTTTTATATATAATGGTAATTCTCTCTGACCTGTTTTATATATAATGGTAATTCTCTCTGACCTGTTTTATATATAATGGTAATTCTCTCTGACCTGTTTTATATATAATGGTAATTCTCTCTGACCTGTTTTATATATAATGGTAATTCTCTCTGACCTGTTTTATATATAATGGTAATTCTCTCTGACCTGTTTTATATATAATGGTAATTCTCTCTGACCTGTTTTATATATAATGGTAATTCTCTCTGACCTGTTTTATATATAATGGTAATTCTCTCTGACCTGTTTTATATATAATGGTAATTCTCTCTGACCTGTTTTATATATAATGGTAATTCTCTCTGACCTGTTTTATATATAATGGTAATTCTCTCTGACCTGTTTTATATATAATGGTAATTCTCTCTGACCTGTTTTATATATAATGGTAATTCTCTCTGACCTGTTTTATATATAATGGTAATTCTCTCTGACCTGTTTTATATATAATGGTAATTCTCTCTGACCTGTTTTACATATAATGGTAATTCTCTCTGACCTGTTTTATATATAATGGTAATTCTCTCTGACCTGTTTTATATATAATGGTAATTCTCTCTGACCTGTTTTATATATAATGGTAATTCTCTCTGACCTGTTTTATATATAATGGTAATTCTCTCTGACCTGTTTTATATATAATGGTAATTCTCTCTGACCTGTTTTATATATAATGGTAATTCTCTCTGACCTGTTTTACATATAATGGTAATTCTCTCTGACCTGTTTCATATATAATGGTAATTCTCTCTGACCTGTTTTATATATAATGGTAATTATCTCTGACCTGTTTTATATATAATGGTAATTCTCTCTGACCTGTTTTATATATAATGGTAATTCTCTCTGACCTGTTTTATATATAATGGTAATTCTCTCTGACCTGTTTTATATATAATGGTAATTCTCTCTGACCTGTTTTATATATAATGGTAATTCTCTCTGACCTGTTTTATATATAATGGTAATTCTCTCTGACCTGTTTTATATATAATGGTAATTCTCTCTGACCTGTTTTATATATAATGGTAATTCTCTCTGACCTGTTTTATATATAATGGTAATTATCTCTGACCTGTTTTATATATAATGGTAATTCTCTCTGACCTGTTTTATATATAATGGTAATTCTCTCTGACCTGTTTTATATATAATGGTAATTCTCTCTGACCTGTTTTATATTTAATGGTAATTCTCTCTGACCTGTTTTATATATAATGGTTTTATATATAGTGGTAATTATATATAAATAATATATAATTACCATAATTACCATGTAAGTAATACCGCTCTAACCACCCATGTTCTCTACATGATTACATGTAGGCTGTGTTATGTAGGTAAAACCCCTCATTCTCTCAAACAGAGAACTAGTGAGCATAAAAGTTCAATCAGGAGAAACAGAGAATTAGTGAGCATAAAAATTTAATCAGGAGAAACAGAGGATTATCCAGTACATTTTAATGACCTAAAACATGACATGTCTGCATGTAGGTTTTGTGGCACAGAGAAAGATAATATCAGACAGGTGAGGTGATATAAATAATCACTTTCACCCTCCAGACATTATTTCCTGAAGGTCTTAATGATGAAATGCCTTTGTATGTTGTGTTGTAAATGTGAACATGAATTAATGCCCCCATTTCAGATGACTGACATTTTTCTTGCGCTGTACCCAATGATTTATGAAAACTTGCTTGGTGGGTCGATGTCCTCATGCTAGTTTTACAGACGTGTTTAATACGTTTTATGTTCACAGTTGATTTGAATATTTATGAAATGCACATTGTTATATTTGGTAACACGCACTTATTTCCCCTCGACTCCAACCCCATTCCATGAAAGATGTGGGTGGAGCTATGTCTACGTAAAGCTGCTAATGAAAAAAAACTCACAAAAGCTCTGAGGAAGGCCTTGAGGTCGATACGTAATGCTCTGAGGAAGGCCTTGAGGTCGATACGTAATGCTCTGAGGAAGGCCTTGAGGTCGATACGTAACGCTCTGAGGAAGGCCTTGAGGTCGATACGTAATGCTCTGAGGAAGGCCTTGAGGTCGATACGTAATGCTCTGAGGAAGGCCTTGAGGTCGATACGTAATGCTCTGAGGAAGGCCTTGAGGTCGATACATAGAAGCTCTGAGGAAGGCCTTGAGGTCGATACATAGAAGCTCTGAGGAAGGCCTTGAGGTCGATACGTAACGCTCTGAGGAAGGCCTTGAGGTCGATACGTAATGCTCTGAGGAAGGCCTTGAGGTCGATACGTAATGCTCTGAGGAAGGCCTTGAGGTCGATACGTAATGCTCTGAGGAAGGCCTTGAGGTCGATACGTAATGCTCTGAGGAAGGCCTTGAGGTCGATACGTAATGCTCTGAGGAAGGCCTTGAGGTCGATACGTAATGCTCTGAGGAAGGCCTTGAGGTCGATACGTAATGCTCTGAGGAAGGCCTTGAGGTCGATACGTAATGCTCTGAGGAAGGCCTTGAGGTCGATACGTAATGCTCTGAGGAAGGCCTTGAGGTCGATACGTAATGCTCTGAGGAAGGCCTTGAGGTCGATACGTAATGCTCTGAGGAAGGCCTTGAGGTAGATACGTAATGCTCTGAGGAAGGCCTTGAGGTCGATACGTAATGCTCTGAGGAAGGCCTTGAGGTCGATACGTAATGCTCTGAGGAAGGCCTTGAGGTCGATACGTAATGCTCTGAGGAAGGCCTTGAGGTCGATACGTAAAGCTCTGAGGAAGGCCTTGAGGTCGATACGTAATGCTCTGAGGAAGGCCTTGGGGTCGATATATAAAGCTCTGAGGAAGGCCTTGGGGTCGATACATAAAGCTCTGAGGAAGGCCTTGAGGTCGATACGTAACGCTCTGAGGAAGGCCTTGAGGTCGATACATAGAAGCTCTGAGGAAGGCCTTGAGGTCGATACGTAACGCTCTGAGGAAGGCCTTGAGGTCGGTACGTAATGCTCTGAGGAAGGCCTTGGGGTCGATACATAAAGCTCTGATTAAGGCCTTGAGGTCGATACGTAACGCTCTGAGGAAGGCCTTGGGGTCGATACATAAAGCTCTGAGGAAGGCCTTGAGGTCGATACGTAATGCTTTGAGGAAGGCCTTGGGGTTGATACATAAAGCTCTGAGGAAGGCCTTGGGGTCGATACATAAAGCTCTGAGGAAGGCCTTGAGGTCGATACGTAACGCTCTGAGGAAGACCTTGAGGTCGATACGTAACGCTCTGAGGAAGGCCTTGAGGTCGATACGTAATGCTCTGAGGAAGGCCTTGGGGTCGATACATAAAGCTCTGAGGAAGGCCTTGGGGTCGATACATAAAGCTCTGAGGAAGGCCTTGAGGTCGATACATAGAAGCTCTGAGGAAGGCCTTGAGGTCGATACGTAACGCTCTGAGGAAGGCCTTGAGGTCGGTACGTAATGCTCTGAGGAAGGCCTTGGGGTCGATACATAAAGCTCTGATTAAGGCCTTGAGGTCGATACGTAACGCTCTGAGGAAGGCCTTGGGGTCGATACAGAAAGCCCTGAGGAAGGCCTTGAGGTCGATACGTAATGCTCTGAGGAAGGCCTTGGGGTTGATACATAAAGCTCTGAGGAAGGCCTTGGGGTCGATACATAAAGCTCTGAGGAAGGCCTTGAGGTCGATACGTAACGCTCTGAGGAAGGCCTTGAGGTCGGTACGTAATGCTCTGAGGAAGGCCTTGAGGTCGATACATAGAAGCTCTGAGGAAGGCCTTGAGGTCGATACGTAACGCTCTGAGGAAGGCCTTGAGGTCGGTACGTAATGCTCTGAGGAAGGCCTTGGGGTCGATACATAAAGCTCTGATTAAGGCCTTGAGGTCGATACGTAACGCTCTGAGGAAGGCCTTGGGGTCGATACATAAAGCTCTGAGGAAGGCCTTGAGGTCGATACGTAATGCTTTGAGGAAGGCCTTGGGGTTGATACATAAAGCTCTGAGGAAGGCCTTGGGGTCGATACATAAAGCTCTGAGGAAGGCCTTGAGGTCGATACGTAACGCTCTGAGGAAGGCCTTGAGGTCGATACGTAACGCTCTGAGGAAGGCCTTGAGGTCGATACGTAATGCTCTGAGGAAGGCCTTGGGGTCGATACATAAAGCTCTGAGGAAGGCCTTGGGGTCGATACATAAATCTTTGAGGAAGGCCTGGGGGTTGATACATAAAGCTCTGAGGAAGGCCTTGAGGTCGATACGTAATGCTCTGAGGAAGGCCTTGAGGTCGATAAGTAATGCTCTGAGGAAGGCCTTGAGGTCGATACGTAATGCTCTGAGGAAGGCCTTGAGGTCGATACGTAATGCTCTGAGGAAGGCCTTGAGGTCGATAAGTAATGCTCTGAGGAAGGCCTTGAGGTCGATACGTAATGCTCTGAGGAAGGCCTTGAGGTCGATAAGTAAAGTTTATTAAAGAGCAGTGATACTATCAACAGCAGTGTGCAGGTTTCTTCTTTTTTCTCATTACCACATAATGACCATACACACAGACACACAGACACACAGACACAGACACACACACACACAGACACACAGACACAGACACACACACACACACACACACACACACACACACACACACACACACACAGACACACAGACACACACACACACACACACACACACACACACACACACACACACACACACACACA